>NC_052161.1:113565294-113748834 GCF_902713615.1 Scyliorhinus canicula | reverse complement strand
CATTACCTCATTCCTTTTAAGCTGCAGGAAGTTCTCGCATGTTCACTAAACCACAAGCTTGACTGCATGTTAACATATCGGATGCTTTCCAAAAGTAACATCCAACTCTTCAACGATCTCCCATATATTTAAAAACACACCAAAGAAACCCCAAAATAATAACATCATCTACTGACATTCTTGCATGTTCCTGGGGAAGTTCCACAGTTGCTAGCCACACCAGCCAAGCCAAGCACCGCACCCAACCCCGCCACCTGCCGCAGTACCTCACGTGCAGACTTAGACAGTATCAGGGGGATATTTAACCACAGATGGCATCACAGCTGAGAGAAATCCTGCTCACCAACTTCATCACACACTTTGGGGGGGGGGGGGGTGACTGGATCGTGATTAGAATAATACCACAGCTAAAAAGGTCAAACACAAATTGTATAGGTCAGGCTTGATTTCCCTTGAGTATAGAAGATGGGGGAAGAGAATCTAATTGAAGTGTTTAGGGTGATTAAAGGCGTCAAAAGGATCAATACAGATAAATTATTTCCTTTGGTGGAGGAGTCCAGAACAAGGGGGCAGAACCTTAAAATTAAAGTCAAGCTATTTAGAAATGTCAGGAAGCATTCACACAAAGGTTACCCACAAGTAAAGGGTCAAGTAAAGAATGGGATGGGGATGGGGATGGGGATGGGGGGTCCAGTAAAAATAATTATTAGCCATGCTAACAATTATGCAGGAATATGAAAAAGATTTGTACTTATAGCTTAATCTCAAGGTACTTCTGAATAAATAGGGCAGGTAAATGGAATTAAAGTACAGGTCAGCTCGGGGGGGGGGGGGGGGGGTAGAGGGGCTGAATGGCCTTCTCCTAATCCGAGGGATGAGGGAACCTAGCTGCTTCCATCCCCCACAACCACCAGGAACGTTCACAGCGTTTAAATATTGGGGGGGGGGGGGGGAGGCTGGCCGCGGCGATGGTGTTGTTGGGGAAGCAAGTTCACAGCCGGCGCGAAAATAAATCAAACGCTCCTTTCCCGCAGCGACGGGGAGGGGTGAGGAGAAAAGGGGACCCACCTGGGGCCGGCTGCCCAGTCAGAGAGGTGGGGGTTGGAGGCGCAGGCTGACAGCCAGGAGTAGGCCCCGGCCTCGGTTGCCATGCTAGCCGCCTGGGCCGGTGGCTGGAACCTGCTCCTCTGACTGACTGACACACAACCTGCAAACGCTCTCCTCCCTCCCCCCAAACAAAAATAAACCCGAGCCGAAAAACAACAACCCTGCGACACAAACAAGCTGCACTTACAGTCTTCCCTGTCTGATTTCATGGTCAGTGTGTGTTGTGTTAAAGGTTCCCTCTGGTGCTGCTGCTTCTCTCAATCTCGCTCTCCTCCTCCCAGCTAAGGAGCTTGAACTTTACCTGTACTGCCAGGAATTTGAACCCCTAGCAGGTTTTGCTCTCTCTCTCTCTACTCCAGCATGATGTCATGGGAGGCACTGAAAAAAATGATGCTGAGAGATTTTTCCTTCTCTCTCTCTCTCTCTCTCTGTCTCTCTCAGCACTACTAACCCTTGGTCTAGTATTGCACACTCAGGCTGAACTGGCTGGCACCTCAGGGGGATTCCCCATCCCCCTAATTCAGAGCTCTGTTTTTAGTGCTGGTAATTGAATCCTGCAATCTGCCTCTTTGTCTCAGATTCCAGGCCACTCTTCACCCAGGTGATGTTGATTTTTTTTCACAAGGAGCTCTCTCTCTCTTACACGCACAAACCATTTAACAGGGTCTTCGTTCACAGGTAACTGCAGCCATTTACCCATTTTCAGGACAGTCTCTGCATTTTACATGGGTTTAACGCTGGGTGAAATTCAACTCAATAATTCTGCAGCAGGCTTATGGTCGCAGGTTTGGGTGGAACTGGCAAAGATAAACACTGGTAGATAGGCCAGCGACAAGTGTCCATGTATCTGAATTAAAACAAGGCTGATATAAACAAAGAAACAACTTGCATTTGTGTTGCACCTTTCACAATTCTTATCCCAGATTGTTTTAGAGCCAATAAAGCATTTTTGAAATTAAACCTCAGTTGAAATGTCAGAAACATGACGGTCAATTTGTGCACACCAAGGTCCCACAAATAGCTGGGGAACTAGATCATCTGATTTTTTAAGTGATGTTGGTTGAGGGATTTTGCGCAGCAAATGGTTAATATCCGAAATGCAGGGCAGCACGGTGGCGCAGTGGTTAGCATTGCTGTCCCACGGCGCCGAGGTCCCAGGTTCGATCCTGGCTCTGGGTCACTGTCCTTGTGGAGCTTGCACAGTCTCCCCGTGTCTGCGTGGGTTTCACCCCCACAACCCAAATATGTGCAGAGTAGGTCAATTGGCCACGCTAAATTGCCCCTTAATTGGAAAAAATGAATTGGGCACTCTAAATTTTTTTTAAAATCTGAAATGTAGTGTGTTCAACCGAGGTCTTCAAAAGGGAATTGGATAATTATCTTGGAATCATAGAATGGTTGCAGCACAGAATGAAGCCATTTGGCTCATCCTGTCTGTAAAGTCGCCAGAGTTCCAGATGACCATAGGCTGCTTTACCTTCTGAGGGCAAGAGCTGACTGGTGGTGATTTAACCTGACGATTACCACACCTCAGGCGAGGGGCAAGGTTGAGAAGATGGGCCTTCATACAGCCTCTCTAAAGGAGCAATTCAGCTCATGTCTTTTCCAGGTGGCCTTGTAATTTTCTAATATTCAGATAATAATTCAATTCCCTTAACAAAAGCCTCAATTGACCCTGCTTCCAGCACACACTCTGCAGATTCCATATCCTATCTAATCGCTGCGTGTAAATGTTTTCCCTCGTGTCGGCATTGCTTCCCTTGGCAACTACCTTAAATCGCTGTCCTCTGGTTCTTCCAACTGAAGCAATTTCTCCTCTGTTTAGACCCCCCATGATTTTTAATACCTTTATCCAATCTCCTCTTAAACACGGTGCCACAGTGGTTAGCACTGCTGCCTTGCGACGCTAAGGACCCGGGTTCCATCCCAACCCCGGGTCACTGTCCGTGTGGAGTTTGCACATTCTCCCCGTGCCTGTGTGGGTCTCACCCCCACAACCCAAATATGTACAGGGTTGGTGGATTGGCCTCGCTAAATTGCCCCTTAATTGGAAAAAAAAAGAATTGGGTACTTTAAATTTTTTTCAAAAACCTTCTCCTCCAAGAACAGGCCCAACTTCTCCATTCTTTCTCCTTAACTGAAAAGTTCCTGATTCCTGGAACCATCCTTGTGAATCATTTTTGCACTCTCATTAATGCCCTCACATCATCCGAGGTGTGGTGCCCAGAATTGGGCGCAATACTCCATTTGGGGCCGAAGAGAAAAGAATTGCAGGGCAACATACGAGGGAGTAGGACCAGGTGAGTTATTCTTGCAGAGGGACAGCACAGACATGGTGGGCCAAATGGCCATCTTCTGTGCTGTAACCATTCTATGGTTCTATAAATGTAAACCAGGACACTGGGAATAACTCCCTTTCTCTACTTTAAATAGTAGCACAAGATCTTTTATGTTCACTTGAGAGGGCAGGTGGGGCCTTGGTTTAAGGTCCCACCTGAAAGATGGCTGAGATTTAGTTTCCAACATGAAGTCAATTTCTCGCACTGAGAGCTGCTTGGCTGGAAGTCTGAGCATTCGCTGCTAGCAGCTTCCCTTTAATACAGTGCAATGATGCAATCAATTTGCAATGTTTCAAACACTTCCCAGTATTCAGGGAATTCCAACAGTGTGTCAAGCTGGCCAAGGAGTTAATTTGCGTGCAATAATGTGAGGACATGCAGAGTTTTCCTTTTGTATTTTCACGTTATGGAGTCTGGTCATTTCAAAATTTTCCCATAAAATTTAAGAGCGCAAGATGTAGGAGCAGAAGTAGGCTAATAGGCCCATCGAGTCTGCTGTGCCATTCGATAAGGTCATGACTGATCTGATAATGATAATCCTTAACTCCTCTTCCCCACCTTATCCCCGTAACACTCGATTCCCTTACTGGTTAAAAATCTGTTTATCTCAGTCTTCAACGTACTTAATGACCCAGCCTCTACAGCTCTCTGCGGTAAAGAATTCCACAGTTCACTTCCCTCTGGGAGAAGAAATTCTTCTTCATCTCTGTCCCCATATTCTGAGATTATGCCCTCTGGTCCTAGACCCTCCCACAAGGGGAAACACTCTCTCGACATATATCCTGTCATGTTCCCTGAGAATCCTATATGTCTCAATAAGGTCGCCTCTCATTCCTCTAAATTACAATGAGTGCAGGCCCAACCTACTCAACCTCTCCTCAGAGGAAAATCCCTCCATACCCGGGATCAACCGAGTGAACATTCTCTGGACTGCCTCCAATGCCACTAGATGTTTCCTTAGATTAGAGAACCAAAACTGTTCACAGTTTTCTAAGTATAATCTAACGGAGTGCCTTGTATAGTTTTAGCAAGAGTTCCTTATACTCCATTCCCTTTGAAATAAAGGCCAACATTCCAGTTGCCTTTCCTCGTCATGCTCAAAGATTGCTCAATTTGTTTTTGAACATGAAATCAGTTCAGTACCACTGCCAAATGATTATTTATCATGTCATGCCATTGACTGCCCAGTGTCGCCACAGGCTGTATTCCACAGGGCTCAAGTGAAGGGTCAAGTATCAATGCCAAATATTAGGCAATGGCTAAGACATCAAAGCTTCTGTTTCTCGGGCAGCACGGTGGCCAAGTGGTTAGCATAACCGCCTCACGGCGCTGAGGTCCCAGGTTCGATCACGGCTCTGGGTCACTGTCCGTGTGGAGTTTGCACATTCTCCCCGTGTTTGCGTGGGTTTCGCCCCCACAACCCAAAAATGTGCAGAGTAGGTGGATTGGCCACACTAAATTGCCCCTTAATTGGAAAAAATAATTGGGTAATCTAAATTTATAAAAAAAAAAAAAAAAAAGCTTCTGTTTCTCTGGGACTTCTGCTAAAGCCGCAACAGGAAATCAAGGAGCTGTCAGGGAAACTGGGTTCTAATTTCACCTGAACTAATAAGATGATTATCATATTTATCTAGCGCCTCAGGACCCGCGCAGATCACTTCACAATTAAGGAATTACCTTTGAAATGCAGTCACTGTCCTTCTACAAACACAGTAGACATTTTAAATATAGCAGTTAGCAATGTGATTATTGACCAGTGCAGCTGTTGGTTCAGAGATGAATGCCGGCCAGGATACTACCTGAGGGCGGGGGGTCTGCTCTTCTACCAATGATGCCAGGATTCTTTAGAGATGAGGCCTTAATTTTAAGGATAACACCTCTGACAATGCAGCACCCCTTCAGCACAACACTGAAGTGTTAATGTAAATCATGTGCTGCAGGGTTCAAAATCACAACCTGCTTACTCATAAAACCGTGCTGCCAACTGAACCTGGATTATCCTTACTTTGGCAATGCTGTCATTCGTTTTGCAAGGTAGCAAACGTAACCCTCTTGTTCAAGAAAGGAGGGAGAGAGAAAAACGATCTACCCAAAAGGGAACAAAGTCCCCGAGTTAGCATGTTTAACCGTGTGTTTCCCAGCACTCGCAGTGCCGAGAAACACATGACTATTCAACGCGACTTGCACTGAATAAGGAGCCTGAATGGGGAATGCGCGGCTGAGGCCACACATAGCTCTGTTTTTTATAATGGAGGGCTCCGGTCCCTGATATAGCAAGAGGTCAGGATGCCATTTTAAAATGGCACCCCAATCTCTGAGGCCCCCAAAAGAATCCCCAACCCCCCCCCCCCCCCCACAGCCTGAATGCAATATAGGAGGGTCCCCTGTTTCTCCCCAACCCCTCTACCAACACCCATGCCGGGCAACCCTGGTCCGATTACACGTGTGTAAAAATGGCAGCTTCGCCAAAAAGTGATCCCGCTCAGCATGCGCGGGATTCACCTCACAACGTCTCGTGAGATTGTGTTGAATCTTGGTACATCCCGGAGTGGCATCTCTCAGCTTTCAACGGCCACGCTGCGCCTCAGTGATGTACCATCAATTGGACGCGAGACACGGTGAAGATCCAAACTGTGGCTTTAATCAGCTAGTTGTTAGCCCGGTGGTCGACTACAGAGAAAGGCGGACCGCCGGGAAACCTGGGTACTTATACCCCGCCTTGGAGGCGGGGTCTACTTACCTCTTGACCAATTCGTGAGCAGTCACATGACTAGTCCCAGCCAATCAGATGAGAGGCACATGACCAGCCAGAGCCAATGGGGAACCAATGCTCTGCACCAATGGCAGTGCTCCCACTCATATCACCACATTCAGCGAGCTGCTTTTCCGGCACAGCGTGGCCGTAGGATCGGGCCCTAAGGATATATACACCTGTTTGCCTGACATCAATAGTAGAGAAAATACAAGAATTTATTATTAGGGACATGACTGAGCAGTGACAAACCAGGGGGGTGTGGGCAGATATTGGGTGGAGTGGCGAAGGGGAGGAAAGAGCTGAATACCTGGGGGAGTGCGGGCATCGAACATCAGGCGGATAGAAGTCAGACATCTAGGGGGGGGAAATCGGACAACGGGAGGCATGGACATTGGGGGGCTAAGGGATTCGGAGATGGAGGGTGAGGGAGTCAGGCATGGGGGGACGAGGGATTTAAGCATGGGGGGTCAGGGAGTTGGGAATGGGGTGTGGGGGAGTTGGGAATGGGGGGTGGGGGAGTTGGGAATGGGGGGTGGGGGAGTTGGGAATGGGGGGTGGGGGAGTTGGGAATGGGGGGTGGGGGAGTTGGGAATGGGGGTGGGGGAGTTGGGAATGGGGGGTGGGGGACTCAGGTATGGGGGCTGGGGGAGTCGGACACAGGGGGTGTGGGAGTCAGGCAAGGAAGGGGTGGGGGAGTCGGGCAAGGAAGGGGTGGGGTACTCGGGCATGGGGTGAGGGAGTCGGGCAAAGGGGATGCGGAAGTCGGATACTGGGGGGTGGAAAGTTGCACATGGGGGTGGAGAGTCAGACATGGTTGGGGAGAGTTGAACATTGGGGGGCAGGGTGAGTCGGAGAGAGGGTGGTGGGGGACGTCGGTGGGTGGAGTCAGGTTGGGGGGGTGACGGTAGATGGGTCAGGGGCAAGGATCTGTGAGAGGGGGGAGAGTTGAGTGGGAGTGGTTGGGTGTCATTCGGGTTTGGGGGGGGGGTCAGGTTAGTGGGGGTCCGGTCAAGTCGGGGAGGGGTCAGCCTGATGCTGCAGGAATATCATGAGAGGGGGGTTAGGGAATACCGTTGGGAATGAGGTGCTTAGTTGTGGAGATATATATGGGTTTCTCCTGTGGGGTGGGGGTGTCCTGTGCAGAACTTGGTCTTTATTAGTTACTCTTGAAGTTAGAAGTGCTTTTATTTCTTCTAACACTTTCAGAGTAACTACTGGTGTAAAACTAGCAGAACCAATTGGAGTTAGTGATTTAAACCGCATTGTCGGATGGTTCCCAGCACAGTGCAATTGTTCGGGGGAGTTAGCACTTCTGTAAAATTGCTGAGTAAGCCCCTTCCTGGGAACTTCCTGGCGGGAATCCAGAGCGCATCTTTAGGATACCCCCAAATCTAATGTTGGGGAGCCAAGAGATTACAAATATAGAGAAATGTTAAGTTTCACATTGGTAAAACAGAAAAAATATTTTTTAGAAGGTGAGAGATTGGAAAATCTTGGTATTCAGAGGGATATGGGGCTAGGGCAGGAATGTATAGCTGGGGTAAGAGATCAGCAATGTATCCATGCATGAATTGTTGAAATTTAACAAACAGTTACAACAAGCAATTAGAAAAGCAAATGGTAGGGAGTCACGTTGGCGTAGTGGTTAGCATTGCTGCCTCACGACCCCGAGGGTAAATTGCCCCTTAATTGCAAAAAAATAATTGGGTACTCTAAATTAATTTTTTAAAAAAGAAAAGCAAATGGTCGTCAGTCTTCTTTAAAAAAAACTGGAGGATAAGAATGAATAAGTCTTCTTGTAATTGTATAGGGTGAGGCCACACCAGGAGCATCACTAACAGGTTTAACAGCCTTAGCTAAGGACATGTGAGGGTAGCATGGTGGCGCAGTGGTTAGCCCTGCTGCATCACGGCACCGAGGATCCGGGTTCAATCCCATCCCCAGGTCACTGTCCGTGTGGAGTTTGCACATTCTCCCCATGTCTGTGTGGCTCTGACCCCCACAACCCAAAGATGTGCAGGCCACGCTAAAATTACCCCTTAATTGGAAATGTTTTTTAAAAAGACACATGAGCCCTAGAGGTAATGCTTTAAAAATTCACTGAGGTTCGGTGAGGTTAGAGGATTGTCTGATGAGGAGAGATTGAGTGGACTAGCTTTATATTTCCAAGAGTTTAGAAGAATGAGAGGCGATCTCATTGAAACACATTAAATATTTAAGTGGTTGGACAGAGTAGATGCTGGAATATGTTGCCCCTGACCGCGGAGACGAAATCTGCAGGTTAAAGTCTCAGAATAAAGTGGTTAGCACTGCTGCCTCATGGCGCTGAGGACCCGGGTTCGATCCCAGCCCTGGGTCACCGTCCGTGTGGAGTTTGCACATTCTCCCCATGTCTGCGTGGGTCACATGTCCATAACCTAAAAAGATGTGCAGGTTAGGTGAATTGGCCACGCTAAATTCCCCTTAATTGGAAAAAAAAATCAGATACTCAAAAAGAAATTTTTTAAGTCTCAGAATAAGGGATCAGCTATTTAGGACCGAGAAGAGGTTCTTCACTCAAATTAGAGCTATTCGCCTTTGGAATTCTCTATTCCAGAGTGCTGCGGATCTTCATTGATTGGATATCTTCAAACCAGAGGTCGACAAGCTATTTGGATACAAAGGGAATCGAAGGATATGGGGATGATGCATGAAAGTGTAGCTGAGGTAATAATGAGGCATGATCTTCATGGTGGAGCAGGCTTGAGTGGCCTATTCCTGCTCCTATTTCTTACATCATTCATATTCTCGGGCAGGATGGTTTGCAAGATGAGCAAAAGGAAATCACACCTGTGGAGTAAAGGGCAGAGCATTCTTCTGAAATTGAGCTGAAGCACATTTGTTAGGGCTGTATGGACAGACTTTTTTTTTTTCTTTTTTTTTATAAATTTAGATTACCCAATTATTTTTTCCAATTAAGGGGCAATTTAGCGTGGCCAATCCACCTACTCTGCACATTTTTTGGGTTGTGGGGGCGAAACCCACGCAGACACGGGGTGAATGTGCAAACTCCACACAGATATGGACAGACTTTACTCTGCACCTCATCATTCTGTACCTGCCCTGGGACTCTTTAATGGCAGAGTGTAGAGAGAGCACTACTCTGCATTTAACCTAGGCTGCACTTGAGCTGTAAATGTTTGATGGGGCAGTGTAGAAAATGCTTTTCTCTCCGTATGAGATTGTGGACTGCTTGCTGCTGGCATTAGGGGCCCAATTTTTAAATAGCCCCGGAGGAGAGACTAGAGAGGGACAGGCCTGCAAATTTCCAACCACAGCTTGTGTGCTGGCATGTTCCTGCCTCTGGGTCATTTAAAAATATTCTACTATAGCGAGTGACAGCAACTGTTATAACCCGCACGAGACCTACGGGGTTGGAGCAATCAGTCCTCCGTGAGTCTCGCCCTATACGAGCTCCCCCGCTAAGGGGGCGGTGAGCCTGAGGACAGTAGTGATTGAGTTCAGTATAAAGTTGGCCAGGCTAGGGCAGCATGGTGGCGTAGTGGTTAGCACTGCGGCCTCACGGCGCCGAGGTCCCAGGTTCGATCCCGGCTCTGGGTCACTGCCCGCGTGGAGTTTGCACATTCTCCCCGTGTTTGCGTGGGCTTCACCCCCACAACCCAAAGATGTGCAGGGTAGGTAGATTGGTCACGCTAAATTGCCCCTTAATTGGAAAAAATGAATGGGGTACTCTAAATTTATTTTTAAAAAAGAAAAAAAAAGTTGGCCAGGCATGGAACCGACAGGGCAGACAGACCCAGCTGGGATCTGATGTATATTGTAAATATATTTGCTTTGCAAAAAAACAAGTTTTCTTTTGACCATCTCCGTTCAGGCTCGTTTGTGGCCTACTAAAGCGGCCTGCCAATAATACCCTGAAATCGGCCTATCAAGGTCACCATGAAGACTTCCAGTCTGCAATCTGAGGCCAATCCTGGCAGTGCCCCCTCAGCAGTAGACTGCAGGCACCACTCCATTTATAATTTTCAGAGACCCCCCCCCCCCCACCTGACCACGATTGCAAGATGGCCACAGCTGCAGCGTTCCCTGTGGAAAGGGTTAACCCTAATGGCCCGGCAGCGTTGGCCCCTTTTTAAGCTTTTAAAAAGTCTTCAGAGGATGCCTCCATTTTCAGGTACCTTCCCCCCTCTCCTACCTACATCGGTAGCTTCCATCTTTGATGATGGGGCTGCTGAGCTGTCATTACTAGATGGCCTCCTATTGGGCCTGCAGCCACAGTGAACGTGTACCCTGGTCATGAGTCGGCCTGCTCGGGTCCCGGAGGTGCACCCGATGTCAGGGTCCCAACCCCAGTGCAACGATTCAGCCCAGGAAGTCTTGAAATGGAAAGCATAATTTCTGAAAGTGGAAAACAGGACCCGCAGTGTAAGCATCGATATCTCTGCAGGTACCAGCACCCTGCAGGTCTGCAGCATGAGGGAGAAACACAGTCCCACAACAGAGTTTTGAGTTCGTGAGATTCCTGGAGGAAGCAGGTTACAGGGAGGAGGCAGTGGCAGCAGGTATTACAGTTCCAGGAGGAAGCTGCACAGTTTAAGTTATTTGATACGTCTTGCTGTCATGGTGTGGAGCAACACTTAGCGTGAGCCAAACAGAAGCCAAAGCCACAACAGGAGAGAGGGAGATAACCCTTTAAATACTGGCTTGACTTTACAGAGTTTATTTTTATTATTTCAAAATGCAGCTCCTTGGAAAGAGAGAGAAACAGGGCTGACGTTTTGTGTGTAAATGACCTTACGGCAGAACCTTCTGTAAAAGGGTCATTTAAAAAAAAATTAAATTTAGAATAGTCAATTATTTTTCTTTTTCCAATTAAGGGGCAATTCAGCATGGCTAATCCACCTAACCAGCACATCTTTGGGTGGTGGGGGTGAAACCCACGCTGACACGGGGAGAATGTGCAAACTCCACATGGACTGTGACCCAGGGCCGGGATTTGAACCCGGGTCCTCAGCGCCGCAGTCCCAGTGCTAACCACTGCGCCACATGCCGCCCTTAAATGGGTCATTTAGACTGAAACAAATCTTTCTCTCCACAGATGCTGCAGGACCTGCTGTGTTTATCCAGCATTTTCTGTTTTTATTTCTGGTTTAATGGGATCTTGGGCTGCTGTTAGGCTGGGAAGAGCTTCCATGATTCCGGCCGGAGATCTGAACACGATGACTGTGTTGGAAATCTGAATGATAAACATAACTCACTGAATCATGCAAATCTACAAAAAACTGTCTCATCCTAATGTCCTGAAGGTAATACATTACAGGATTGTGATTTTGTTCCCGTCATGGATTTATATCACTGTGACCTCCGGTGTAACGAGGAGGAGGATAATTGCCAATTCTGGATGCGCTACTCCAAACATGCTATATCACAGGATTCAGATTACTGGTGTTTCTTTTTGCCAAAGGAAAATGCCCTTTTGCAATAATCACAAGACGGACATGTCAGTTATAAAGACAGAGTGGAAAGGTCGAGACTGTTTTCACCGGAGAAGAGAAGTTTGAAAGATCTGATAGGGGGAACACCACCACCTGGAGGTTCCCCTCCACGCCACCCATCATCCTGACTTGGGAGGACATCGTTGTTCCTTCACTATCACTAGGTCAAAATCCTGGAACTCCCTCCCTAACAGCAATGTGGGTGTACCTACGCTGCATGGACTGCAGCGGTTCAAGAAGGCAGCTCATCACCACCTTCCCAATGGAAAACAGGGATGGACAATAAATGTTGGTCTGGCCAGCAAAACCCACCTCTCAAGATTGAATTTTTAAAAATGTACTCAAAATCATGATGGGTCTGAACAGAGTAGATAGGGAGAAACATTTCCCGCTCAAGAAAGGACACAGATTTAAAGTAATTTGTGATACGAGGAAAAGCCTTTCCAAGTAGCTAGTGGTCAAGGTTTGGATTGCACAGCCCGAGTGTGGTGGAGGCAGGTTCAACTGAGGCATTCAAAAGGGAATTAGACTGTTAATTTAAAAATGAAGGATGTAGAGGATTACAGGGAGAAGGGAGGAGAATTGTTAATTGGGAGGGCTGGTGCAGACACGATGGGCTGAATGGCCTCCTCCCGTGCTGTGAAGATTCTGTGAAAATCCTTTGTTGGCTGAGCGATGAATTAGAAAGATGTTTGTCTCTTCCTGCATTTTGAGTCCAGTGTTCCTCATCTGGATTGTGTACAGAAAGATATGTGGCATGTTCAAATCCCTCCATGGCCCCGCCCCCTCCTATATCTATAACATCCTCCAGCCCTACAGCCCCTCAGATACCTGAATTCCTCTTATTCTGGTCACTTGAGCATCCCTCTCCTTTGCCGTACCGCTGATGACAGTTCCGATTGCTTTCTACAAAGAAAAACTCAAAGCTCCTTCAACAGCACCTTCTAAAACCCACATCCTCTACCGCCAAGAGGGACAAAGGCAACAGACACATGGGCAACACCACCACCTGCAAGTTCCCCTCTGTGTCACTCACCACCGTGGCTTGGAAATATATCGCCATTCCTTTACTGTCGCTGGATCAAAATCCTGGAACTCCCTCCCTAACAGCCCTGTGGGTGTACCTACATCCTGTGGACTGCAGCGGTTCAAGGCAGCAGCTCACCACCACCTTCTCAGGGGTCATTAAGGGTAGGCATTAAACATTAAAGGTAAGGCTGGCCTAGCCAGCGATGCCCACATCCCAGGAGCACATTTTTAAAAAATCCCTCCTTAAACCCCTCTACATCTCCCTCTTCTTTAAGATGCTGTTTAAAACTTACTTCTTTGGGCAGCGCGGTGGCGCAGTGGGTTAGCCCTGCTGCCTCACTGCGCCGAGGTCCCAGGTTCAATCCCAGCTCTGGATCACTGTCCATGTGGAGTTTGCACATTCTCCCCGTGTTTGCGTGGGTTTCACCCCCATTACCCAAAGATGTGCAGGCTAGGTGGATCGGCCACGCTAAATTTTCACAGGAGGCGCCTGATTTAGTTTGACCCCCAAAGTATCCACTCAACACTCAGCGTCCAGGCTGATAGAAAATCAATGGCCATCTAAGCAATACTAAAGGCAGTCTGTTTATTCCCTTGCCGATGGAGCTCTACCACAGCCAGAGCCATCATCTCTCAGAAGAGAGAAAGGCACAAAAATCAGAGGAACTGAAAATAAGGCTGCTGCAAGACTCGCACTTAATGAAGTCGCAGAACGTTTAGATGAATGGAGACCCGTGATGGAGGCAGTCTCCTCCTCCCTTGTAATGTGCTTGGGGCAAAGTATGAGTATCTCTTTAAATATTTCAAACAGCTTGGAACTGGTTTGTTTGATCTGAACAGTTATGCACGAGGCTTACACAATTCCCTTAGTGAGGCACAAAAGGACAGAGAAAAAAATACAAACACTGAAAACTTGGGTCCTGACTATGCTGGGCAGACAATGGGGTGGGGGGAGGAAATACAGAAAGAAAAGAACTGCATTCATAAAGTACTATGTCTAGTCTCAGGAATGTCTCAAAGCACTTCACATGTATAAATAAATAAATAATCTTCTTATTGTCACAAGTAGGCTTACATTAACACTGCAATGAAGTTACTGTGAAAAGCCCTAATAAACTACTTTGAATTGAGTAACAACCATTGGGGTAGGTTTTTACCTCGTGCAATTAGTGTAAAAAAGGTGAATTCAATGGAAATGAAAATTTGGAGATCCAAAATGGGTTCCCGACTCACTGTACAGCAGGATCATTAAGATCCAAAATGTTAACTCTTGTTTCTCTCTCCACAGATGCTGCCAGGCCTGCTGAGTTTATCCAATGTTTTCTGCTTTTATTCCCGACTCACTTACCCCTTTTACGCAATCGTACAAAGTGAAGATTTATCCCACTGGGCAGGGAAACACCTCTGGCAACCGTTCTACACGCAATAGCATGGATACATAGGTACATAGAATGTACAGTGTAGAAGGAGGCCATTTGGCCCATCGAGTCTGCACCGACCCACTTTGCCCTCACTTCCACCCCATCCCCATAACCCAATAACCCCCCTAACCTTTTTGGACACTAAGGGCAATTTAGCATGGCCAATCCACCCAACCCGCACATCTTTGGACTGTGGAAGGAAACCGGAGCACCCGGAGGAAACCCACACAGACACGGGGAGAACGTGCAGACTCCGCACAGTGACCCATCAGGGAATCGAACCTGGAACCCTGGCGCTGTGGAGGCACAGTGCTAGCCATGTGTACTACCCTGCTGCCCTGTGCTGCCCACAAGTGAAGGGACAAATGGCCAACTAATCTGTTTTTGACTGAGGGAGCAAATGCTGATCAATGACCTGCCGAGAAATGACCTGTCCTTTGGTACCATTTACCCGAGGCAGTGTACGGGCTTCACTAAACTATGTTGCACCTGGCCAGAGAACAGTTGTTGCTGCCACTGGATTCTGCAAGAGGAAATAATGGGTTCCTGGCACAGAAACCTCTAAATGTTTTCCCAATAGAAGAAAAGTCCCCGGTTGTTTGGGGTGCAAGAGAACTTGTGATTTTTTGAGATTCTGAGGGAACAAAACTGACATTCTTGTGGACAGGATAAAGAGTTGAAGAGAGACCAATTGTACGTTGAAAACCATTAAAGAAAATTAAATTGCCGTCTGTCATTCCTTGTCTAGTGCAATGAATTTCAGCCTCTGGTGACATTACATTTGTCTTCCTAATGAAGTTAGTGAAGTGCTGGCTCAAACATAGGGCCAAGAGCCAGTTTTGCCTACAAGCTCTGATAGAGTACTTTGCCCAAGTGCTACATGTCTGGGAAGCTCCATAATCACAGACAATTCCCTGACTCGAACAGTTGCATTCCCGCAGGCTTCTGGAATGCTCTTCTCTTATTTTGATCAGCTTGTTGATGATGCAACAACAGGACACCAGTGCAGCCAGCCAATGAATGAAGGTCCCAGCCAGCCACTCTGGTTACAATTACACAGGGCAGGAGTCCAGCTCGCTCAGCCCCAGGCTGTTAACCAGGGTAGCACTGGTCCAGGCAAGGGCACAAGCTAAAGAGTGAAATGTTGTGGGATGCTGAAAATCGGGAATGGGAAATGGCGGAAAACACGAAGCAGGTCATACAGCGTTCATGCAGAGAGGAACAGGGAGTGTTCCCGATCAATGACCAGTCAAGACAACTGGAAGGACAGTTGGTGACTGTAAGGATTCTTCCTATTTGTTCCCTTATGTACATTCTCCTGGGATTGTCCTGTCGCCGGGCGAACGCGGCCGGAGAATCCCGCCTAAAGACTCTATTTCCTTTTACTTATGAATTTTACCCATTTCCATCACTTTATGTTAGTCTGTTTTGTGTGTGTGTGTGTGTGTATATAGAGGGCGGGACAGGTTAAAGTGAGAAATTAGGAATTAGTTAATAGTTAACCAGTTGTATTTGCTGCATATTGTTCTTGATATAAATAAACAGTAATTGTGTTTACATTTACAAACCTGGTGACTGTAATTATTGGGCAGCCGAGAGCCAAAGACTTTGGGGGAGTTACGGTTAATTCACTTGTGTTGTGATTCCGGGTCAAGTTGGGGCTGGAACTGACTGCGCACTAGAACCAGAGTGTCGTAGCAGTGACCCACATGTGAGTGAGTGAGTGTGTGTGCATGTGAGTGTGTGTGGGGCTGATGGGTGAGGAACAGGCAGCGATGCAGCCCATTGATATTCACCAAATAAAGAATGGATACTTCAGCAAAATATTAATTAGGGCACCAGTGCAAAGGTGGGATTGAGGGCAGGGAAGGAGAGTGTGCACGATGTGGTGGAATATAAATTAACTTGATCTTGTATTAATAAAACAATAGGGAGTTGCAAATATGCAGAGGAGTTTACTATTGTTCCTGCGTTAGAACACTCTGTCACTGTTAAAGCAAAAACATACGTTCCTGACCCATCTCCTCTTTGTCCGACACAGTTGATTGATTGCAATGCCTGGCTGAGTCACCAACATCCTCCAAGGAGATCCTACTGGTTACTCAAAAATAGAGGTCACCAGCAGCAAAGCCACATGGGTTCTCCCTGCCAGTGGTCGCCAGGTTGGCTTCCACATCGTCAGATTGTTTGGGATTCCTATCCAGACCATCTCTCTTCCTAACCTGATGTGTCGGACCATTGAAACTGTAATCTTGTCTCTGAGTCAGAGGTGATGAGTTTTGCCCGTCTCTCGGGGGTTACATAGAAACAATGGGCGCGATTTAACGGAAATGAAACGGAGTCGCATGTTGGGCGCATTCAGCCGGATGTTTCCCAGCTCTGGCAGTGCTGAGAACAACCCTGCTATTAAACAGGACTCTGCTTCAGTTCTGGGCCTCTGCGAGGAACGTCCTGCCGAGGCCATACTTAGTCTCATTTCCTGAACTAATGCGTTTCGATCTCTAGACCCCTCACCGTGGCCTCCGGACCCCCCTCCCCCAATAAGGGGAATCATCCAGCCCCCCCCCCCCCCCCCCCCCGCATTCCACCTCATAAGGGCAAGGCATCCCTGGGCCGATCCATGGGCATGGGCCTGATGCCAGCTTGGCACATTGGGGCTGCCAACCTGGCTATGCCACCTGGGCACCCTGGCACTGCCAGTGTAGCACTGTCAGGGTGCTCAGATGGTACTGTCACATCGTCTGGGTAGCGTCGGGGGTGCCACCCTTTCCACAACCCGACCACCCAGAAGCCCCTGATCACCTGGGAAGGGCCCTGATCGCCTGAAAGACCTCTCCCCCAGCACCCCACGTGCCAGTACGCCTGGTCCACATTTGTGGAACTCTGGTGCTAATGGGCACCCGCTTGGGGTCTCCGAGGCAAGGCCAGGAAGACATGGGCACTGGGTAGATCTGGAGTAGACATTTTTTTTTTCAAATCGCTTATGAAGTGAAAAAAATGAAAATTGCTTATTGTCACAAGTAGGCTTCAAATGAAGTTACTTTGAAAAGCTGGCGCCTGTTCGGGGAGGCTAGTATGGGAATTGAACCGTGCCGCCGGCCTGCCTTGGTCTGCTTTCAAAGCCAGCAATTTAGCCCTGTGCTAAACAGAATGAGGCTATTCAGCTTCATCAAGTAGGCTTCAATGACGTTACTGTGAAAAGCACCTATTCAAGTGAGATTAACTGCCACTTGAATATGCAAATCTGGGTCCCGACCTCAATGGATGGGATACAGCGCATGGCGCCTCACAAGATCTTGTTTGATCTTCCGAGGTATGACAAGGCCTATAAATCTCGTAAGAGGCCTCTCGCTAGATTTACTGGTCTCATCACGTCCTGAGTAGGGTGCAGCGCGGCCGATATATCGCGCGCCCATAGAAAATAGAAGCAAGAGTAGGCTATTTGGCCCTTCGAACCCTCTCCGCCATTCATTATGGTTGATCATCCAACTCAGTAACCTGTTCCCGCTTTCCCCCCCCCCCACCCCCATATCCTTTGATCCCTTTAGCCACAAGAGCTACATCTAACTCCTACTTGAAAGCATACAACATTTTGGCCTCAACTGCTTTCTGTGGTTGAGAATTCCACAGGCTCACCACTCTCTGGGTGAAGAAATTTCCCCTCATCTCAATCCTAAATCCTGTATCCTTAGACTGTGACCCCTGTACCCCTCCCATCGGGAACATACTTATTGCACCTATCCTCTCTAATCCTGTTAGAATTTTATAGGTTTTTACGAGATCCCGCCACCCCCCCCCCATTAATTTTAATATTGTGTAAAATGGGTGTTATCGAATCAGCAGCTAGTTTTACATCACTCCTGATATTTATCACTGATTACCGTGAGTGACTGGAGAGGTGATCGAGGAGCACCACGGGAATGTTCACTACCAGTTGGGAGTGGCTGGTCTTGGTAACCTGGTGTTCTGTGGAATAAAGTTACACTCACCGCCCCCTCCCCCCAGACCCCACTCCAACATAAAAGACCACCACCCCCAGACTCCACCCCAACATAAAAGAAACACTGGGGATATAATAGTGTAAAATGAATAATAGTGGACGCCCAATTTACAACTATGGTGATGTTTATTTCCATCGAAGTGCTGCATTGCCAAGCTCCATTCTTCTGATTTAATGTTAAATATGGGGATCGTGGGCCTATATTCTGCTAATAATTAAAGATCCCACCTTACTATTTAATGGAATTCTCCTGGTGTCCTGGCCAACATTCCTCCCTCAAACAGTCTTGCCAAATAGCTGATTAAACTGGTTTCTCATCTCCTCGCTACTTCTGTGAAATGGATTTTCACAAAGTAACTGCTAATTCACCTGCACACAACAGTCAAAATGCCCTTTAAAGTATTTTATTTTATGCAAAGTATTTTTTAATATACATTTAGAGTACCCCATTCATTTTTTCCAATTAAGGGGCAATTTAACATGGCCAATCCACCTACCCCGCACATCTTTGGATTGTGGGGGTGATACCCACGCAAACACGGGGAGAATGTGCAAACTCCACACGGACAGTGACCCAGAGCCGGGATCGAACCTGAGACCTCGGCGTCGTGAGACTGCAGTGCTACCACTGCGCCACCGTGCTGCCCCTTATGCAAAGTATTATGATAGGCCTTCCTGAGGGATACAATAAGGTCATGAATGTCCTTCGGCATGTGCAGTTTGTCTGCTGTTTTTTAATCCTACTGAGGCAGGTTAGAGGCTTGAGGAACTTAATGATTGCAGAAAAGAAGCACTCAGATTACAATGGCTGTGTGTGGGAGATTCAGGAGGAGCTGCAAAGTTATTTTTGAAAGTATTTTTATTCAATTTTTAACATTTTTAACATAAAACAAAACACGAAGAATAAGAGAGGAACCTCCCCACTCTACAAACCATTACATATGACTCAATAATATCCCCCCCTCCACTTAGCAGCTGACGGTGACCAACTCTTTAAACTGAAGAATAAACAGACTCCATCTTTTAAGGAACCCTCAATCGCCCCCCTCAAGGTGAACCTAACTTTCTCAAGATACAGAATCTCAATCAGGTCCCCAACCACACTGAGGTACAGGACGGGGAAGCCAACCCCCATCCCAAAAGGACCCGGCTGCGAACAATCAGCCAGGCGAAGGCTAAAACATCCACCCCTGCCTCCATCTGCAGCTCCGACACCCCAAATATGGACCCCAAGGAACAGGGCTCCAAGTCCAAGTTCAAGATCGCCGACATGGTGCTGAAGAAAGAACCTCAAAATTTCTCCAACTTCGGACAGGACCAGAACAAATGTACATGGTTAGCCGGGCCCCTCGCACACAGCTCGCAAGTGTCCTCCACCCCCTCAATCAACCGGCTCATCCTCGACCTCGTCAGGTGCACCCTGTGCACCGCCTTTAATTGTATTAACCCTCGTCTAGCACACAAAGTTGAGGCATTCACCCTCCGCAATACCTCACACCACAACCCCTCCTCCAGCGTCACCCCCTGCCTCGCACACAAAGTTGAGGCATTCAGGAGGAGCTGAAAAGTTGATGCTGATAGTGCTGCTGACCAAGCGGGGATCAGTGTGTCAGGAGTCAGTGTGAAAGTACCTTCAAACACAAAGGGGGCCTCAGGTACGAAACTAAAACGTCAAAATTGAATAGCAGAACAGGGTCGAGGGGGGCCGGGCTGTCTACTCCAGTCCCTATGTCCCCAAGACCTGGAATCTCTGGAGGCTTTGACAGCTTTGCTACGAACACACCCGTGCAGAAGCAGCATGCCAGTTCCCTGCAGATCATTAACAGCATGCTTTGCTGTGAGGTAGGAGTGGCCTGTTAAGGAACATCTTTTGCATGCGAGGTAATCTGTGACAACATAATGTGGGCGTGAGATAATGGCACATCTATTTTACATAACCCGCAGGAGGACTGATTATACTATTGTGAGTCATCGTTTTGTGGGTGGTCTGGGCGTCACCTGGTTTTCTTGCAATTGTGATGCTTACTACACCTTTGTCTGCTGGCTCACATTCAAAGGAAACCATTTGCAGCCAAACGTTTCCAAGATGGGAAGGTAAAAGGTAAAGTTCTTAATTATTAAAATGTACCAGGTCCATTCCAGCTGATCCCTGCACTCAATGGAAAACTCATTAAAATCATTCTTTCCCAGGAGAACAACTTGATGGAACTCCTCCCCCCCCCCCCCCCCAACAATCTTTCCTTTCTGTCACCAAAACCAAAGATTACCGTCAGCTACCCACTGCTTCTTGATTTATCCTGATTTTTCAATTCCTTCAACCTTGGCAGGGCCCCGGGCCGACAGACTTTAGGTGTTGCCATGGGAATCTCAACTGGCCCCTTTAAAAGTGGAATAGTTTGGGGGTCGAGCGGCGGTGTCAAGCTCAAGATTTGCAGCAGGAACGTGAGAGAGGGGTCCTTTTTCCTGTGATTCCAATTGGTTCATTAATGTCCGGCTGGGTAGGAAATCTGCCACCTTTGCCCGGTCTGGCATACCTGTGAGCTATGTGGTTCCTCTCTATCGACCCTTCCACTTCCTTTAATCATCTTAAAACAACCCAATGAAACCACTACTTAATCTTTTATATCCAATAAGCACAAGTGTGGTCAATGCAGCAAGATTGTTCTGCCTAGAGTTTGTGCCCATCTTGAAAACTGCTTGAAAACAGATTAGCCGCGAGATAGAACAGAGCGAGCAGGATAAACGCCGACATCAATCAGATTGAGAAGCCTTGGCTAGGGGCAACAATGGGGCTGTGACTGCAGGGGTGGGTAGGGGGATAGGGAGGAGGAGGGGTGCGGGGATCAAGGGAGGAGGAGTGCAGGAAAATATGGTCACAAACCTGATTTCTGCTCAAGTCCCTTTTTGAGTTGAAATGTCTCTCGGAGATGCTGCTACAGATGACGTGGGGTTTCGGAGCAAGGTTTTATGCTACGCACGTGTACATTTGGATTAGTCAGGCAGAAAAAATGAATGAAAAGCTTTACTCAAAAAATGATCTCCAGAGACCAAGTATTCCAAATGAAATTCTCGCCAATAAAACTAAATTACAGCCTCGCTCCAGCAATAGCCAGGCAGGCAGCTATCAGCTCGAATCTCATTGAGGGAGGCGAAGTTCAAGTCAAGTCGATCTGAATTTATGACCCGCAATCTAAAACAGACACGGCGAGCGGCCCAAAATCTTCTTCTTTCTCTCCCATTTTCTCCTTTTCCACAAGGTACAAACAGATAAAGGAAGCCTTTCAGCTCATCTGACCCACGATTGCACAGAAACCTATGATTGCCCCATGACATTCAATGGCATTACCAGTGGCTGAATCCCTCACTAGCAACATGCTGGGTGTTACCATTGATCAGAAACTGAACTGGACTAACCATATAAATACTGTGATGTGGAGATGCCGGCGGTGGACTGGGGTGGGTACAGTAAGTAGTCTTAACAACACCAGGTTAAAGTCCAACAGGTGTGCTTTGAATCACTAACTTTCGGAGCACAGCTCCTTCCTCAGGTGAATGAAGACGTGGGTTCCAGAAACATATATAGAGACAATATTTAAAGTATCGTCTTGCATCTTTGACTTTGTCTATATATATATGTTTCTGGAACCCACCTCTTCATTCACCTGAGGAAGGAGCAGGGCTCCGAAAGCTGGTGATTCAAAACAAACCTGTTGGACTTTAACCTAATGTTGTAAGACTGCTTACCTTATAAATACTGTGGCTACAAGAGCAGGTCAGAGACGAGGATTCCTGCAGCAAGTAAATCACCTCCTGACTCCCAAAGTCTGTCCACAGTGCACAAGTGCAATGGAATACTCTCCAATTGCCTGGATGAGTGCAGCTCCAACAACATTCAAGAAGCTCAACACCATCCAGGACAAAGCCACCTGCTTGACTGGCATTCCTTCCACAAACAGTCAATTCCCTCCACCACTGACAAACAGTAGCAACAGTGGGTACCATCTACAAGATACACTGCAGGAACTCACCAAGGCTCCTTCGGCAGCACCTTCCAAACCCACGACCACTATCATCTAGAAGGATAAGAGCAGCAGATACCTGGAAACACCACCTGGAACTTCCCCTCCAAGTCACTCACCATCCTGACTTGGAAATGTATCGCCGCTCCTTCGCTGTCGCTGGGTCAAAATCCTGGAACTCCCTCCCTAACAGCACTCTGGATGAACCTACACCTTAGGGACTGCAGCGGATTTAAAAGGCGGCTCACTTCCACCTTCTCACAGGCAATTAGGGGTGGGCATCGTATACAGGTCTAGTCAGCAACATCACCTAACTGGTATTTAAATGACTCCAGAGTTTTCGGCCGTGGCTTTGCTCCGCTAGCTTGCTGCAAATCAGATGAGTTAGTGGCAGCAACAATGGGGAAATTGGTCATATTCTCCTTAGCTGAGCAAGTGCACTTTTCACAGTAACTTCATTGCAGCCTCTGCCGCTCAATAGAGGAACTCGTATCCCACAAACTGCACGGGGAGACTAATGGGCGGTTCCCCCGTGTTCTTTGTAGTCGTCATAACAGTGGTCTTACCCTTCCGTGTTCAACTGAGCAGGAGGTTGATTAGTGTTAATGAAAGATCTTTTCTGTTGGATAGCTGACACCACTCTTGGGTATCAAGGGGGCTCCAGGAATATTTCAATATTTCTGGAGGATTTCTTCAACACCTTTTAATAGATGGGTGCTCAGAAGGGTGTCGATATTCATAAAGGCTCGCAGGAAGGTTATCAATACTTATGGAGGGGCAGAGTGTGTCGATATTGGAAGGGGACCGCAGAGAGTGCGCAGATCTTTGTTGGGGGCTGCAGAGACGTCTGCAACCCGCTGCTTGAAAAGAAGAGGTTCTGCAACAAGTACACCAAATTGTCATCACAGCCGATACCATGGGCAGGATTAACAAACAAGGCTACTTCACCCACAAACCCGGAAAATTGAACTTCCCAATTCCTCCCGTGGTCTCAACGTTCCCCCTTTCGGCGTGATCCGAGTTATGAAATCCTGAAACAATGGATTGTGGAAAACAACAGACTTCATCCGCGCCCTGGTCTCAAATGTCTTCTCTGTCAGAGGACTGGTGCAGAAAGCATTCTGTTTAATGATCAAGTTTATTACTGTGCTGAAAACTGCAGCGAATGCCAGGGTTTAACCTTGCATTGCAAACAGTCTAATCAGCAGCCTCACCATAAACAAACAGAGTAACAAAGACACCACCAGCGATACAATTATTACACCAGAGACACATCACAAACCAATTGGACGGCAAGTGAATATCTCGCCCAGTTTGAATTTGAAACCAGGCACTGTGAGGGCCAATGAGATTGCTGACACACCTTTGGATCTGGTTTACATTTGAATGAGAGCCAACAGGAAAGAACATTACACTAATTAAGGATCGGGTTGCCAATCCTCCTGGATTGGCCCCGGAGTCTCCAGGAATCGAAGATACTGAATCACAGTTGGCAACCCTATTTGAGGATTGGGGTCAGGTGATGTTTTGGGACATAAAGCACTTTTTCTACCCTTGACCATCCTCTCCTGGAGGATGGTGACTGTTGAATTTTGGGGACAGTCCTACAGGCAGCAGCAGTGTGTGGGGAATTCCTCAAATGTCCAATCCTCTCTCAAAGAAGGGGAAATCGACAGGCGAGTCAAACATTGAGGTTGTCAAAGCCGAATTGGACCCTGTCCTCACTTAGCATTCACATATACACATTGTCAAGTTGGGATATTGAACAGTGGCGGTGCACCCTACTGATCTGCGTTTCTTCCTTCCTCTGAAATGTTTGCACCAACTGCTTTTTCTTACTGTCTTCCTCAGGGAGATCTACACACTGATGTCCTTGTGTCTCTCAGTGTCTTTCTGAGGGAGATCTGTACATTGGTGTCCTTGCTTTTTCTTACTGTCTTTCTGAGGGAGATCTACACACTGGTGTCCTTGTGTCTCTCTGTCTTTCTGAGGAAGATCTATACACTGGTGTCCTTGTGTCTCTCTGTCTTTCTCAGGGAGATCGATACACTGGTGTCCTTGTGTCTCTCAGTGTCTTCCTCAGGGAGATCTACACACTGGTGTCCTTGTGTCTCTCTGTGTCTTTCTCAGGGAGATCTACACACTGGTGTCCTTGCGTCTCTCAGTGTCTTTATCAGGGAGATCGATACACTGGTGTCCTTGTGTCTCTCAGTGTCTTCCTCAGGGAGATCGATACACTGGTGTCCTTGCGTCTCTCAGTGTCTTTCTCAGGGAGATCTACACACTGGTGTCCTTCTGTCTCTCAGTGTCTTCCTCAGGGAGATCGATACACTGGTGTCCTTGCGTCTTTCAGTGTCTTTCTCAGGGAGATCGATACACTGGTGTCCTTGCGACTTTCAGTGCCTTTCTCAGGGAGATCGATACACTGGTGTCCTTGTGTCTCTCAGTGTCTTTCTCAGGGAGATCGATACACTGGTGTCATTGCGTCTCTCAGTGTCTTTCTCAGGGAGATCTACACACTGGTGTCCTTGCGTCTCTCAGTGTCTTTCTCAGGGAGATCTATGCACTGGTGTCCTTGCGTCTCTCAGTATCTTTCTCAGGGACATCTATACACTGGTCAATCATTATTGCTATATCCAATGTCCACACTGTGTAAATTTCATTATGTTGTTGTGCTTTGTACAGAATGAAATATCTCAATTCAAACACATGCGCACATCTACACACTCTCACAAGTGCATACTCACGAACACACACACACACACACACAAGTAGACACACATACACACACACTGCAGGGTCTTTTAGGATGGTAGGGTTTCCCTTCCCTGTAGGGGCCGGATGTTCTGGGAGACGGGTGAGGAAGCACCCAATGTGAAAAGGGGCCTGCTAATGAAGGCGCACACCCTCCCCTTCCCGTCAGAGGCTTAAGCATGGTTCAGTGTTGGACTTCCCCTCCTACCTGCCCAAGAACTCCTTCCGCCAGTCTGAAAAATCAAGGCTGGGTGGGAGATGGCCCTTAAGTGATGAACAATTGGGCTTAAGGGCCTCAATTGAAGCAAGGGTGTGTAGGCTGGCCTATGTCTTGCCCATTCAAGCATAAAATTACACAGAGGTCAGGCAGCCAGGAGCCTGCTAGGTAGGCCCTCTGAGAAATTTAATAGTCACGCCACCCCTTCACTCACCCCTCCTCCCCCCATCCCCATTTCCAAACAAACCGGCCAGTGGGAGAATGTACAGAGATTTAGCTTTGCATCAACCAGCTGAAACACAATTAAACATTTTCAGCCGATTGCCTTTGAACTCTACTGTCTCCACAGTTGTGGGATTTATATTTGGATTTGTACTTTGTTTATTGTCACGTGTACTGAGGTACAGTGAAAAGTATTTTTCTGCGAGCAGCTCAACAGATCAATCAGAAAAGGAAATAAAACAAAATACAAAAAAGGAAATACATTTGGGGTTTAGGAGCTGTGCCTCGAGACCAGGACGCTTCAGGGCTGCAGCTAATTTTATGACCCCGCCCCACTGTTCCTCCGTCAAACGTAGAAACAGCTTAAACATTTAAGAATTTCCAGGAATTTTTGCCGATGACTCAACAGGGTTAACCTCTAGGCTTGGTTTTATCTCAGGAGTGGATGCAAACATGTGGGCGATCGTGTAATCGAGGGCAGATCACTGTTGATGGTTCTCGGCCTCTGTGTGTGGTTTAAGTGGGGGCGGGGGCAGGAGGCAGGGGAATTCGCACCTAAAATAGGCTGCAGCAAAATTATAATATTGCGGGTATGACGAGATACACTATGTCACTCCCTGAACATTGGCCTGGCCCAGTGCCAAATTGTCACGCCACCCAGAGATAATGGGGAGTCTAGGTTGCTAGGCCTTGAGCTCCATTCACACGGAATTTTAAAGGACGTTGCACGCATATCCATTCAGCTGTAGCAGGCCATTTCTGCAGCAATTTTACTTCCAACATTTCTGTTCCGTTTTGCTGCCGTTTCATTTCCCCGTTGCTGCTTCGTTTATCTTTCAGCTTTGCTGCTGCTTCTCAAGGCATTCCCATAGTTTTGAGGGGAGTGGATAACAGAGGCCAGGAGGCACCAGAGACATTTTGCGCCTGCCCGCTGGTACTCACATATGCCGACAAAGGTGTACGTACCTTGCTATGGCAGGTGATGAGTATCCTAAAGGCTCCTATTCCCTGGGTGGCCTTGTCAACAGGCTCAATGGCATTTATCACATTGCCGTCAGTGGCAACTTGCTGTGTACATTGGCTGCTGCATTTCCGACATTGGAAAATTGGTAACACTTGGCTGCAGAGTGCTTTGTCATGTTCTGAGGTTGCAAAAGGCACTATGGAAATCCAATTGTTTTGCCTCATGTAGTTTTACAGATAGGCCACGCAAGTTGCCTGTTTATCCACATAGCTCTTTAGATGTGCCGCACTGAAAATCGCAGCACCTAGTCCTCGGAGCTATACAGCGGGGGAAAAGGGAATGCCTTTTCAATTCCAACATACCCTGGCATTCTGCCCCCCCGCCCCCCCCCCCCCCCCCCCCCCCCCACCCTTCAATTCTGACGAAGATCCAAAAGGGCTCAAAACATCACCTCTGCTTCCCTCCTTACAAATGCTGCCTCACCTGCTGTTTTTTTCCAGCATCCTCTGATCTTGTTTCCGAGTAATCTCATTTGGTTGCTCTTGCCATGACACCAGCAATCATTTTTTTTTAACACGAATTTGTGTTTTATTTCAACTATGTAACAAAATACATCTTCTACTGCCTATTTGGAGTTTCAATGGTGCTGTTATTACCCAACATACCCAGCATTTGTAAATCTGCTCTGGTCACTCCCCAGGAGCCCAGTATGAAGGCGCAATGCTGTATCTGGAGCATGCGCAATTTCACTTTGCTCGGAGTCCTGCGAGTGCGGGAGAGGCTTTTTTCGGCAGGTGAGGGGCGGAGAGAGGAATGGAGCCGGAAGGTGGGGTGGGAGGGAGCGGTGACTTCATAAAGACCTGGTGCAGGCTGCAAGCCCCGACAGGAGCCTGCCGGTCCCCTGCTTTCTGCTCCAGGGCTTTTTCCTGGGAACAGACCCAAATTAACGGCCGCCATCTTGTTTGGGCGGGCAGCGAAGCCCCGACACCAGCAATCATATTGAACATACAAGCATGTGAACAAGGATCGGGAGTGGGCCATCCAGCCCCTCGAACCTGCTCCTCCATTTAAAACATCATGGCTGATCTGATAGTAACCTCAAATCTGCATTCCCCCCCCCCCCCCCCCCCCGATAAACTCTCACCCCCTTGCTGACCAACAATCTCTTTGCCTCTGCCATTAAAATATTCAAAGGCTCTGCTTCTACTGCCTTTTCCGGAAGAGAGTGCCAAAGAATCTCAACCTTCTGAGAGAAAACATTTCTTTCATTTTCATTCTAAATGAGTGACCTTTTATTTTTAAACAGTGATCCCCTAGTTCTAGATTCTCCCACATCCTCTTCACATCCACCCTGTCAAGTCCCCTCAGGATCTTCTATGTTTCAATCAAGTCGCCTCTTACTCTTCTAAACGGCAGCGGATGTAGGCTGGAGTTACTACAGCCAATAGTAATGTGGTGATTGTCCCTTTAAGGGCAACACAGCAGAGTCAAGGGTCACCTGG
Organism: Scyliorhinus canicula; assembly: GCF_902713615.1. Taxonomy (NCBI): domain Eukaryota; kingdom Metazoa; phylum Chordata; class Chondrichthyes; order Carcharhiniformes; family Scyliorhinidae; genus Scyliorhinus; species Scyliorhinus canicula. The sequence goes on along the minus strand of NC_052161.1, from coordinate 113,721,010 downwards.
CTTGGTGGACCAATTGGGCCGCAGAGTGGGCAGTCATCCTCGGTGTGGAGCCATCTCTTTGGCAGGTGGCATGTAAGGGACTGGGGCAGCTGGGCGGCTGCTGTAGTTTTATCTTAGTGATAAATACCTTTTGTGTTTCGAATGAAGTCTGTGAAAGTGCATTATTACAGGGAGTACAGTCATTAATGTACCTACCTGGTAATAACTAAGGGGAACATTCTTCACGGGGTTCCAGGTCAGCAGGGAGCCAGAGACAGCACTGTCCCCAAGCACCTATTGCTCAAATACACCAGAGGACATGCGCCTATGGCAGTGAAAGGCAGCTGTGATCTCAGCCCCGTCTCCATCTCCTTGCAGGTGCGTCACGATTACCTGCAGCAAACAGACGGGGCTTATATCCAAGTAGCAATCTGCACTGTGGCAACAGAAGGGTGCCACAGTCCCATTGGACGACAGGCTGCTTTCCCCTTTTGGGAGCTGACTGGTGATGATTTAACCTGAGGGTCACCACATTTCAGGCGAGGGGCAAGGGTTTGAAGGATAACCTCAGCCGCTATGGGAATTGAACCCGCGCTGTTGGCGTCGCTCCGCATCACAAACCAGCTGTCCAGCCAACTGAGCTAACCGACCCCGGGTGATTGACTGTCTATTTATCTGCACATTTGTTTCCCTCACCCTTCATTCTTGCTCATCACTTCACGCCCCTTTCTACTTGACCAGTGGGTCGAGAATCAATTTTAGCTTTCCCAAGATTGCATCAAATTTTGTCCCCTTCCGCTACTCCATTTTAATCATTTTTGTCTATTCTTTGGATCTTGGCCGAGGATCGGCAGCATTTGGACAAGTTGCAGCAAAAAGAACTCATGATCAAACACTATGGCAAAGTCTCCCGAAAAGAGCTGGATTATTTATCTCGCCAAAATGCAGTGAGTGGAGGAACATTGTGCATTAATGGTGGGAAGACCACCACCTCCAAGTCACACACCGTTCTGACTTAGAACATAGAACATTACAGCGCAGTGTTACAGCGCAGTACAGGCCCTTCGACCCTTGATGTTGCGCCGACCTGTGAAACCACTCTAAAGCCCATCTACACTATTCCCTTATCATCCATATGCCTATCCAATGACCATTTGAATACCCTTAATGTCGGCGAGTCCACTACTGTTGCAGACAGGGCATTCCACGCCCTTACTATTCTCTGAGTTAAGAACCTACCTCTGACATCTGTCCTGCATCTATCTCCCCGCAATTTAAAGCTATGTCCCCTCATGCTAGCCATCACCATCCGAGGAAAAAAGCTCTCACTGTCCACCCTATCTAATCCTCTGATCATTTTGTGTGCCTCAATTAAGTCACCTCTTAACTTGGGAATATATCGCCGTTCCTTCACTGTGGCTGTGTCAAAATCCATACAGAACTGCGGGTGTACCAACACCGCATGGACTGCAGCACTTCAAGAAAGCCGCTCACCACCACCTTCTCAAACGAGACACCTACATCACAGAAATGAACTTTTCAAAATACAAATTGTATGTGGAAAATCAATCCCAGTGCAGGCTCCAGAGGTGATCAATGGGGGAAATTACTCAATCATTTCAAATCCGGTTTTAAATTGTGGTGTCACTATGCACAGCCTTAAACCTCACCTGCAGATCTCCTCCTCCAGCACTTATCCAATCGTACAGTTCACACTCTGAATAATTGTGTAAATGTATTGAACCCTATGTCTTTACACACTACTGTTTCTGGAGAGATTTGCCAATATAAAACATAGAACATAGAACAGTACAGCACAGAACAGGCCCTTCGGCCCTCGATGTTGTGCCGAGCAATGATCACCCTACTCAAACCCACGTATCCACCCTATACCCGTAACCCAACAACATTAGTTGAAGAATTAACATTGGCGTTAGTGCCCCTCCTTTAGGGAGTTAGCGGAGCTTCTGGCTCGCATCTGTGGATCCACCAAGAGTTTGCAACTTCTAAAGAAGGAGGAAGAGAGTGAATAAATGACACACCAGAAGAAAAAGAACATAAGATATAGGAGCAGGAACCAACGATATTTGACAAAATCATGACTGATCTTCAACCTCAACTTCAGTTCCCTTCCAGGCCCCAGGGCCAATGATTCCCTTAAGAGTCCAAAAATCTATCAATCCCAACCTTGAATGTACTCAACGACTGAACATTCAACAGCCCTCTGGGGGGAGAAAATTACCAAAGGTTCGCAACCCTCTGGGTGAAGAAATGTCTCCTCATCCCAGTCCAAAATGGCTGCCCCTTAACCCGAGACTAAGACACCTGGTTCTTGACCATCCAGTCGGGATAAAACAGCCCCTCAGCATCTACCGACTTAGCCCACTCATAATCTTACAAGTTCCAATGGAATCACCTCTCATCCTTCTAAACACCAGAGATGATAGGCCCCTTCTATTTAATCTCTCTTCCGAGATGACTCTCGCATTCCAGGAATAAATCTAGCTAACCCTTGTTGCACTAAATTATCTCAAATCTTAAATATACTTGCTATCACTCATTATTTGCATCCACCATCAGGATCAGCTGAGACAACAGTTCTGAAACAGCACAGCATTTGTGAAGAGCTATCAAGTTGTCTTGTTAATCACTGTCGAGTTAGAGTTGATCTCTCCAATTCTCTTTATAATTCAATCACTTGGAGTTTGATATGCCAGTGGCCGTCCTGTGAAGCGAAAGAAGCTGAATGACTAAATGTTCAATGCTCTTCAGCTGACACAGTTAAAAGGATTAAAATGCACCTGAACAGGGCTGGGAGAGTGCCAGTTGGCATCAGAGGATTGTGTTTCTGATTTTGTGCTGTTGGAGCTTTGTGGAATACTAAGCTGGAAGAATCTGTTCCATATTAGACCCTCCCGTGCAGAAGGAGGCCAATCGGCCTCTCTGGTGTTATGGCATAAGAGTCTAATAAGAGCTGGTCAACAATAATGGGGTTGCACGGTGGCTAGCACTGCTGCCACACAGCGCCAGGTACCCGGGTTCGATTCCAGCCTTGGGTGACTATCTGTGTTTGGTTTGCACATTCTCCCTGTGTCTGTATGGGTTTCCTCCGGGTGCTCCGGTTTCCTCCCATCATCCAAAGATATGAAGATTAGGTGGACTGACCATACTAAATTGCCCCTTAGTGCCCAAAGATGGGCAGGTTCAGTGGGGTTACAGGGATAGGGCGGAGGAGAGGGCTGGGCAGACTCAATGGGCCGAAGGCCTCCTTCTGCCCTGTAGGAATTCTAACTCTAACATAGTGCATGATCGAACGGCTACGCTGTGACCAAAAGGCTGCGTGGCCGATAGAAGCCGGGAGACCCCGCCCCGGGATCTACCCGCCTCGCAACGCCTTGCGAGATCTAACGCGATTTTGTAAGACCTTGCTGGGATGTTACTTGTATATGTAGTGTATGTATCCAAGTTAGGTAAAAGTTGTAGAGTTTACAAAGAACATCACAGGGGCAGCATGGTAGCACAGGGGCAGCACTGTTGCTTCACAGCTCCAGGGTCCCAGGTTCGATTCCCGGCTTGGGTCACTGTCTGTGCGGAGTCTGCACGTTCTCCCCGTGTCTGCGTAGGTTTCCTCCGGGTGCTCAGATTTCCTCCCACAGTCCAAAGATGTACAGGTTAGGTGGATCGGCAATGCTAAATTGCCCTTAGGTGGGTTCACGGGGACAGGGTGGAGGTGTGGGCTTGGGTAGGGTGCTCTTTCCAAGGACCGATGCAAATCCGATGGCCGAATGGCCTCCTTCTGCATTGTAAATTCTATGATTCTATAATCAAGCTATGTATTTAAAACAAAGCTAGTTTATTTTACACTTAAATGGTTCGTACACTCTACTAAGTAATAGCTAATAAAACAACAGTATTAAATCTATGCTACAGTAATCTATAATGTCTTTCTAATACAACCAACACTATCTCAACCTCTCACTATCCTCCTTAACCTTCTCCCAGAATGCTTAAAGACGCAGCCGTTTATAAGACTATTCAGTGATGCCATCTAGTGTTGAGATGCACGAATATAATCTTGTTAACCCTTTATACCCTTAGATTATACATATCATTACAGTTGCGATGTAAATCCCGTCCATTGTGGGCAGGATCACTTTTAGGCAAATCTACATATTAAAGCGAGACAGCTCGTTTGACTTTAATGTCATTCTTCAGTATGACCTCGTCTGCACTGTGCAGGGCAGAAAGCTTATTTGGGTCTAATTTGTCTAAAGCTTGCAGAATTTCCTGATGTCTTATTTCAGAGAAGTGAAAAGACACTTATAAATGCGTTAGACACTTTTCTGACTCAATTTGCAAATGATCTTCTCCAAAGTAAACTCTCTTCCTTCCAATCACTTGGTCTTGTCCCCTCTCGACAATTTTGGGGCCTGACCAGAGCACCAATGCTTCACTTCAGGCACCATCTTTCAGCCAGGGAGAGGGGCTGATTTTGCACCTGCCGCTGTGCAGTGACTGCCTTTGGCTCACTGCAGGGTGCGGTTGTCTCTTTGTCGGGGACGTTCAGGCTTGTGGCCTGCTTGGCAGCAGCAGAGGGCGAACAGGCAGTGCCATTGAGCCTCTGCGAGTGCCCCAGGGATGTAGAAAATATAATTTCGCTGACAAATTCCCAAACTGCACTCATCCACGGCAAATTTCACTCCTGCTCACTCAGTATTCCTTGAAGCCAAAAACTGAAGTGGAAAATGTGTTGCATGTACATACATGTCCGTTATTTGGGTGTAAGAGCACATCTGCATGTACAACAGATTTAGCACATGTGTGTGTGAGTGTGCATCTGAGTGTGTGTGCGTGTAAGCATATGTAACCACAAGATTTTTAAAATTACATTTTTTCTAATTCCTTCTTCAGAGTATCAAAGGCAATGCACAGGGTGGACAAGGCAAGCCTTTAATCCATCTCCTTGCTTGCTCCAAAAAGACACTTCAAATTGAATCCAACTCATGGTCCCCACAAAAGAGACAAACTACATCCAAGCTGACAAAAACAGGCATTACACCTGATTCCGGGCTTGATCTTGGCCAAAAGGATGAGAGGTGCAAGTTGGTTGGGAGCAGTATTTTGTCCCCACTGTGATGTTCTGCTCGTCTGAAGTCTATTGGGGGAGGATCACATGATGTGAGCATGGGAGGGGTTGCCTTATGAGGGGCTCCGGCTCTGGGCAGCTTTTAGTCCGCCTTTTCATTCTCTTTTGTCTTTCCTTGGTTAACCTATGTGCCAAGAATTGTTGGTTGGGAGGGCAGCACGGCGGCGCAGTGGTTAGCATTGCTGCCTCACGGCGCTGAGGTCCCAGGTTCGATCCTGGCTCTGGGTCACTGTCTGTGTGGAGTTTGTATATTCTCCCCGTGTTTGTGTAGATTTCACCCCCACGACCTAAAGATGTGCAGGTTAGGTGGATTGACCACGCTAAATTGCCCTGAATTGGAAAAAATTAATTGGGTACTCTAAATTTGTAATAAATAAATAAATAAATAAAGAGCAGGTTTATATGTGCAGCCAGTAGAATGTGTGGGAAGGTGTAACGTCTCGGTGCGATGCCCAGTACCTGCATTGAGAATTTGGGTACTCTAAAATTAAAAAAAAGAATTGTTGGTCGGTGTTTCTGGATGAAGGAAGCAGAGTTGGAATGTTTAATTCCTCACTTGCTCATGATGGCTAGAAGCGTGGGAGCCTGCCTTTGGTGGCTTTTGAGCAGGCTCCCATCCAGACAGTGCGGTGAGCATCGACAGATAATGGTTCCCAGCGAAGATGGTGCTCTGGCTGAGGATCTTGGCTCTGAGGTAGAGGTCGTGAAGACCCAGTTCCAAGAGTTGTGGCGTGCTTTTATGGAGGTGCATGTGGAGGTTCTTACAATAGAGAGAGCACTGTAGCTGATGGGAGCCACCTCCGTATGGTGGAGCTCCTGTTGCATGTGCTGTCGTTCATCCTGACAAAGTCAGGAGAGAGAGGGGAAATGGGAGAGGTGTGCCACTGAGCCTGGTTTTCAAGGTGAGGTGGTGGAGAAGTTCCCAACTGCGTTTGAAAATTGGATATCATGTTTCGGGAATCTCAATCTAGAGGCTGGGCATATTAAACTTGATGGAGCACATCTAATCCTGGCCTCGAGGCCTGTGGTTGAGCTGGCCTTCTAACCACTCGTGCTGTGTTGTCCTGTTTTGGATGTTAGTCCTGGGTTCTGTCAGACGGCATGGTGGAAGTAATGGTGCCCCTTGCTTCGATCATTGCAATGGTTGAGAAATCCTGAAGAGTATTCTGAAGTTCTTGATCCTGCTTCATCCTTGATTTTTACTTTCTTCGTGTCAGTGAAGAAGTCCTTATCCTGAGGACTGCCCTGAATCTCAGTTGTCACCCTGGACTTAGCTCCCTGTTGATCATGTTGTTGTCTGCTTGATGTTGTCAATTTTTTTTTCCTTCTTACGGGGAAGCATATAATATGGATGTGACGGCCTGTATCGTTGATTATCCTGATTTTCAGAGTTCATATCATGTCGCACCGAACGTTGAGTGCAGGATTTGTGCACAGTCTTTATTCTAAATGTATTTGGGCCGTTTAATGTCTGATAATCTTCGTATTGGAGGGGGGAACGATGCTTTTCGTTGTCTCCTCCCTGTTGCGTTTAGAAGGACATTAAGCAGACTTGGAGCGAGGTTAAGGGTCAATGGTTGTGGTGGGTAGGGTTAGTTTGTCCTCGCTGTGATCGAGGAAGGCTCGCCGAGTTAGGTTTTGTTTTGTTTCTCTTTCTTTTAATTTTGATTCTGAGCTTTTATCTTTTTTGGGCCCAGGCAGACTGCAAGTTATCCTGGTGAGGACTGAGCTTAATCAGATTCTTCCTTTGGGTTGAGTCAGTCGTTTTTTAAAATATAAATTTAAAGTACCCAATTCATTTTTTCCAATTAAGGGCCAATTTAGAGAGGCCAATCCACCTAACCTGCGCATCTTTTTTTGGGTTGTGGGGGCGAAACCCACGTAAACACGGGGAGAATGTGAAAACTTTACACGGACAGTGACCCAGAGCCGGGATCGAACCTGGGACCTCGGTGCCGTGAGGCAGCAGTGCTAACCACTGTGCCATTGTGCTGCCCTTGGGTTGAGTCAGTCTTCATATCCAAGCAATTACATACATAGAATTTACAGTGCAGAAGGAGGCCATTCTGCCCATCAAGTCTGCACCGGCTCTTGGAAAGAGCACCCTATCCCCTACCCAAGGTCAACACCTCCAGCCTATCCCCATAACTCAGTAACCCCACCCAACACTAAGGGCAATTTTGGACACTAAGGGCAATTTATCATGGCCAATCCACCTAACCCGCACATCTTTGGACTGTGGGAGGAAACCGGAGCACCCGGAGGAAACCCACGCACACACGGGGAGGATGTGCAGACTCCGCACAGACAGTGACCCAAGCCGGAATCGAACCTGGGACCCTGGAGCTGTGAAGCGATTGTGCTATCCACAATGCTACCATGCTGGATGCTACCATGCTGCAATTAGTTGTTGCTCTTTTCTCTATCTTTCCTCTGAGACACCCTGGTTGTGACGCTTCTGTTGTGTCCCTCACTTTGGCACTTGGTTTTCCCCTCAACTCCTTGAGGTGAAGTTTAGTATTGGCGTATGTTTAGATGGCTGGGCCCAGTACTATGGTTATTTAGCCATGATGTGGAGATGCCGGCATTGGACTGGGGTGAGCACAGTAAGAAGTCTTATAACACCAGGTTAAAGTCCAACAGGTTTGTTTCAAACACAAGCTTTCGGAGCACAGCTCCTTCCTCAGGGGAATGGAGAGGTACATTCCAGAAACATATATATATAGACGAAGTCAGAGATGCCAGACAATGCTTGGAATGCGAGCATTTGCGGGTAATCAAATCTTTACAGATCCAGAGATAGGGGGTAATCCCAGGTTAAAGAGGTGTGAATTGTCTCAAACCAGGACAGTTGGTAGGATTTTGCAAGTATAGGCCAGATGGTGGGGGGTGGATGTAATGCGACATGAATCCAAGATCCCGGTTGAGGCCGGACTCATGCGTGCAGAACCTGGCTATAAGTTTCTGCTCGGCAATTCTACGTTGTCGCGTGTCCTGAATGCCCTTGACTGCTGAAGTGTTCCCCGACTGGAAGGGAACATTCCTGCCTGGTGATTGTCGCACGATGCCCGTTCATTCGTTGTCACAGCATCTGCATGGTCTCGCCAATGTACCACGCTTCGGGACATCCTTTCCTGCAGCCTCATACCTCATACGCTGCAGGAAAGGATGTCCCGAAGCGTGGTACATTGGCGAGACCATGCAGACGCTGCGACAACGAATGAACGGGCATCGTGCGACAATCACCAGGCAGGAATGTTCCCTTCCAGTCTGGGAACACTTCAGCAGTCAAGGACATTCAGCCTCTGATCTCCGGATAAGCGTTCTCCAAGGTGGTCTTCAGGACACGCGACAACGCAGAATTGCCGAGCAGAAACTTATAGCCAAGTTCTGCACGCATGAGTGCGGCCTCAACAGGGATCTTGGATTCATGTCGCATTACATTCACCCCCCACCATCTGGCCTGGAATTGCAAAATCGTACCAACTGTCCTGGTTTGAGACAATTCACACCTCTTTAACCTGGGATTACCTCCTATCTCTGGATCTGTAACGATTTGATTACCCGCAAATGCTCGCATTCTAAGCATTGTCTGGCATCTCTGACTTTGTCTATATAAATGTTTCTGGAACATACCTCTCCATTCACCTGAGGAAGGAGCAGTGCTCCGAAAGCCCGTGTTTGAAACAAACCTGTTGGACTTTAACCTGGTGTTGTAAGACTTCTTACTATGGTTATTTAGGAGCAGGCCCATCTGGTATGTTGTCTTATGGTAGTCCTAGCCCCTTTTCCTGAGTGGTCTTTGTTGTTGAGGTAGGTTCCCTGGTGCTGGGGGGAGGTGGGCTACCCCTCCCTCCCAGGATGCCATCCCCCAAAATACAATATGAATGTGATTCTACAATCAACTGTTGGATACACAACTGGTAGTGGAGTTTAAAATAAGGGGGACTGGATTCTCCGATTTTGAGGCGATGTCCGAAGCATGTCTAGTCTTACAAACAAAGCGTTGGTGCCGCCCCACACCGATGCTCCGCCCGGTGGGGGGCTAGCAGCCGCGCCACGTCTGGCTTTACCTGCAGATACGGACGGAGAATTGCCGGGTCCGTGGCCGCGCATATGCACGGTGGCGACCTGCAGCGGCCGCGCTCTACAACAGGGAGCCGGCCACGCGCGGACCCGGCCTGCCAGATAGTGCCCCCCGTAAACCCCCTCACCACCAGTCCCTCCAGCCAGCAGAACAGCTCCTCCCCATCCCCCCGACTGTGGCGGGGCTGGACACAGTCAGCAGCGGCACGTGACGTCCCGAAAACTGTGAGCACACACACCACATGCTGTCGGGAAGTTGGCCTATCGAGGCGGAGTATCGGGGAGGGCGTCAGGTGATGTCCTGAGGCCGTCCCAATGGCGTGCGGCGTACTCCCCGATGACGCTGTTTTGGCGCTGCCCCCAATTTTGGCGTAAAAGCGGATTCTCCGGCCAAACGACGAATGCAATGTTGGCGTCGGCAATCGGAGAATCCAGCCCGAGGTCTCCCATTTAAGACGGGGATGAGAAGAATTATTTCTCTCAGAGGGTGGTGAATCTTTGGAACTGTCTTCCCTGGAGACGCAAGGTCAATGAAGATTTTTAAAGTCAGAGGTAGAAAGATTCTTGACTAACAAGGGAGCCAAAGGTTACAAGGGGTGGGTGGAATGTGGAATTGAGGCCACAATCAGATCTGACATGATCTTGTGGAATGGTGGAACAAGATCGAGTATCCGATTCCCTACTCTTTGTTCGTATGTTCCCAGTTGGGTTCGTTAACCCTCTTACGGTACCAGGACCAGACCCCAATTTGTACTACGAAACTGGACGAGACCCCAACAATGTTTCCATCTGTAAACTGTGAGGAAAGGATACTGTGCTCCAGGCTTGATTCCACGGACAACTAGAGATCTTTTATATTAAAACCAACTTTGTTATTAACACAGAATTTACCCCATTGACATCCAAGGAAAATAAAGCTTTTCAATTAACAGTTAAACAGTTCTTAAAAACCATTAAGAAAGGTCTTTGAGCTGACTTTCCTATCTACTTCTAAAATTTCAATTCAGCAAAATGCACACACACCTGTCAAATGCCACTTGTTAATAAATTTAACACTCAATGGCTTACAATTTATTCACAAAGTCCTTGGGAGAGAAACTTTCAGAAGTCAGCCTGGGAAACATAGAAAAATAGAAAATAGAAGCAGGAGGAGGCCATTCGGCCCTTCGAGCCTGCTCCGCCATTCATTATGATCGTGGCTGATTATCAAGGTCGATACCCTGATTCCGCCTTCCCTCCCATACCCTTTGATCTCTTTCGCAGACATACAAGGTGCGATCTAATGGAAAGTTTCTAAGTGTCATTTCAGGCAGGTTTGGATGGGAGTTTCACCCCGGCTCTGTCGGTGTGTTCCTTACTGCTATCTACCCACACTTAGTCACTTGTAGAGGCCCTTGGGGAGTTTCTATCCGGGCTAGCCCACAATTCGGGCTGGGTTCGACTGCCCTGCCCACAACAATGAAAAAGCCAATTGACCTTGGGCGTCGCGCGCGGCCGGAGAATCCCGCCCTTAGAATTATTTTAATCACTAGGGAGCTGAACTCGCCAGCCAGACCGGCTCCTCAGATATCGGGCCACCATTTTGAAAGAGTGCTCCAATCTCTAAGTGAACTTGAGGGACCCCCATACCCCTACCTATGGGCAATGTCACCCCCCACACACACACATGGGAACTACCACACACATCCTCCCCTCCCCCGAGTGAGGACACCCCGCTATGGGGTCGCTGATGGCTCCCCCTTTTTCGGGCCCCCCCCCCAAATGCCTTCTTTTATGGACAAGGCTCCCCTCAGGCCCTGACCCTTGGCAGTGCCATCCTGGTAGGTGCCATCCGGGCACCTTGGCAGGGTGGTAGTGCCAAGGTACCATGGAGAGAGCCGGGGTGCCACCCTGCCCTGTCCCTGATCACCCAGGAGCCTCCAATGGTCTGAGAGCCCCCCCCCCCCGCCCCCCCCAAAGATGCCGTTCCACTTGGTCCATATTTGCATAGACCAGCACTCGGCGCCCAGCTGGGGTCTCCCTGGGGAGGCCAGTACGTGCCGGGAGCCGGTTAGATCTGGCGTCAGCACGGTTAAGTGGGTTCTCAAACCCAGTCTTGCGAGACTGGGTCCCAGCCATTGTGTGCGGGAACCTGATTGCAACACACAATGGCTATCGGGAAACCCGGGGGGGGGGGGGGCCTCTCCCAGTATCTACCAGCCATTCCCCGTCCGTAGCTCCCACCCATAATTTGGATACCTTAACATAACTGCAGCAGATACATAATACAATATATATATATATATAAATCCTGAATTCATTACGAATCCCCCACATTTTTGAGTAATGGTCCTTGTAAATGCAAATTGCCCCCAGCACTGAAGCCAAAGAAGTGCAGCACCAGGGAGAGATGCACAGGGCCTTTGTGCCAGAGTGGTTTGCAATCACCATTCTACTGTACTGCACTCCCATATTGACAGCACAATGCAGCGGAGATAAGTGGCCAATTCATCCTGAATCTGACTCCGATTTGACAAGTGGGATTTCATAAGATTCTATCACATAATTCTTCTCTCATTGTACAGCGCATGGTGCACAGTACAAACAGCAAATTACATAGGAGGAAGACGGCAGAGACAGTGCACATGTGGAATCAGCATTCTGAACAGAGTGCTCCACATCTGTTCTTAATTTAATGATTGCTCTCCCCCTGCGTTGAGCCTTCCCCAGGGAACACCTCAATATGTCTCTTCCCCCTGTACCCTCTTCCACAACTCTACAGGTACTGCCTCTGCTCTGGTGGGGCGGCACAGTGGTTAGCATTGCTACCTATGGCGCTGAGGACCCGGGTTCGAAACCCGGCCCTGGGTCACTGTCCGTGTGGAGTTTGCACATTCTCCCCATGTCTGCGTGGGTTTCGCCCCCACAACCCAAAGATGTGCAGGGTAGGTGGATTGGCCACGCTAAAAAAAAAAAATTGGGTACTCTAAATTTTAAAAAAGGACTCTGCTCTGGTCATGGCCTATGGTGCAGGTGATTCAGGGTCTGTCTTACTCTGTGTTTCCGTTACTTTCTGACACAACCAGTTGTGTCACGGAGGAAGCGGCCAAGCGTGTTTTCACAAAATTAACATTTCAGATCTCACCGAACAGCACAAGACATTCTGCGGGCAGAAAAGTGATGACTGGAAGCAAAAGGGCTTGACCAAGAAAACTGTGGAGAGGTGAAGATAAAAAGATGAGAGCGGCAGACAAAAAGACTCGACAGAATGGCGACATGGAAAAAGAGAGGGGAAGAGATGGCGAAAAAGGGACGGAGAGAAAGAAAGACTGCCTGAGCAAGAAAGAGAAAGGAGAAATGAGAGAGAGGGGAAATGAGAAAGAAGGGAGAGAGAGGAGAAAGTAGAGAGATGTGGAGGAAAAGAGGAGAGAGCGGAGAGAGGGTATAGACTGTGATAGAATGTGATACACATGTACAGTGAACATAATTTCCATCTGCACTGTCCAGCTCTAAAATGACAAATAGACTGTTCTGGTCTCCATTATTTTTTTAAACAAACCTCCATCAGCAAATCATGGTGCTTTTTAGCAATTCTAATTTATTGTGAGTCTGAAGTTACATTCTTTGAATATTTCATTCTCTTTGAATTCTCACATTAAAGAGAATTCAGACACATTAATGGGATAGATTGCTCCGACAAGCTTCTCTCAGATGTCTCCAAATTGGTTAAAATGTAGAGTTAAATGGACCAAGCTGTTTGAGCGGCACGCTCAGCTTTTCATTGCCGAGCAAGCCCCCAGACAGAATAAAGACTTGGACAGAAAATAAACTGCAGACAATGTCACCTGGGTCACCGGTCACAAGGTAAATAACCCCAGGGCTCTCTGGAACAGGGATCCAGAGACCCTGTTAGTTTCCAAAGCACACGCTGTGCTTCCAAAGATTCTGGCTGACCTTCCTCATATCTCAGGAGTTCAGGCCAATGGGGGCTGTTGCTCTTCTGGTTCGACACGCAGGGAGCTAAACTTCCTACCTGAAAGAGTGGCAAGTCTCCAGTGCGTGCTTGAGGCACCACACTCTGCTACTGGGCAGGAGCGTGGTGAGGCAGTCTTCTGTCTGCCCCTTGCCACCTGTGCCTCTGGTAGATTGCACCATGTGTGAGGGTTTTACAACTAACCCAGCTCTCTTAGTGCTCAGAAAGCGATAAGCGCCTTAAACTGCAGTCCTTGAATACACTATTCGGCAGTGTCCCGTCCGAGTCGGACGAGGGACTGGGAAGCAAATTGCCGGCACCTGTTGAAGGTGCATGATAAGCGAGACTTGCGGAAACTTCAGGAAGTTAATGCAGGCGACAGACCGGTGTCGTGGTGAGGGCCAGCCACAACGAGTTTGATGAGATGTCAAATGAGAAATCCCCGGGGTACATTCTAGTCTTGGTGCAGCAGTGTGAAGATGGTGATAATAAGGGGGCAGCTGGCTTTACATCCCACCCCCACCGATTTCTATTTCCATTAACTCAGGGGTCACAGCTGAGCTAGCCCCCAGACAAAATAAACACCCGGATAGAAAATAAACTGCAGACAAACTGTACCATCACACACAGTCAATTTCTATCCCTTGTGTTTTGATGCACATCTTGATATTCAGAAATCCCATTGAGTAATAAATATTCAAACAAGGTAAACGTCCCAGCAGACGGCACGGTGGTGCAGTGGGTTAGCACTGCTGCCTCATGGCGCCGAGATCCCAGGTTCGATCCCAGTTCTGGGTCACTGTCCGTGTGGAGTTTGCACATTCTCCCCGTGTTTGCGTGGGTCTCACTCCCACAACCCAAAGATGTGCCGGCTAGGTGGATTGGCCATGCTAAATTGCCCCTTGATTGGAAAAAAAGAATTGGGTACTCTAAATTTACTTTTTAAAAAGTAAATGTCCCAGCGGCCAAGAATGATCCTGTAATTTGAGTTTACATGGAAAGGCCGCTTTGGCCCACTTCACGGCATGATACTGCACTACTGCACCAAGGTTGGGGGGGGGGGGGGGGGGGGGTTTCATTCAGCCCATCGTGTCCGTGCTCGCTCTTTTAGAGAGCAATCCACTCCCCTTCCTTTTCCCACAGCTCAGTATATTTTTCCTCTCCAAGTACTTCTCCTTTATCAAAGCTATTATTTAATCTGCCTCTGCTGCCCATCCAGCCAGTGAATTCCAGATCGTCGTAAGCTGCTGGGCTGTGAACATAAAACACACTCCTCGTCTGGTCTCTGGTTCTCTCTCTAGCCAACTATCTTCAACATACGCCATCCAGCTCCCGGCCCCCCTGCCAGTGGACACAGGCTCTCCGCCTTTCTGTTCCCGAGCTGGGCTTCCTCAACCCGGAGGAAACACCTCAGCTTCCTAAAGAGCCAGTCTCTGCATGACAGAGCAGTGGCTCATGGAGAAGGTCTTCCAGCCTCCTGCCAATGTTGTGCTTGTATTCACCGACAGCAACGTCGGGGAGGGGGAGGGGCAGGAGCGTGTAGTTTCTATGGCAACACTCTTTGCCTGCTCACAATGACAGCAGAAGATGGAAAGGCTCTCTGCACGCTTGGTTTGATAATGAAATGCCGGGTGGAATGCAGAGAGAAATCTCACCCTGTGTGAGAAGAGAGCCCTGAGCCAGACACACGTTCCCATTAGCAATGGCGGGATTTGTTTTGTGCTGTGACCCATAGCAACGCCATTCTTCAGCGGCACCCCACCCCCGTAACAAGATTGGTCAAACCACAGGAAGGCAAAGTTAAACTCTCTTTTCCACCCAAAAGCGAGTGTGTGGATACTGAATCAATTGAACCTTTCAAGAATGAGAGCAATGGAGTTTTTAGATTAGATTGTGAAATGCAAATATTGCCATAGTCCCAGATGACCAAAGGCTGCTTTCCCCTTTGAGGTGGAGAGTTGACTGGTGACGATTTAACCCCTGAGGATCACCACACCTCAGGCGAGGAGCAAGGTTGAGTAGGCCTCAGCTACAGGGAATGGACCCGTGGTGTTGGTGTCGCTCTGCATCATGAACCAGCTGTCCAGCCAACTGAGCTAAAGGGATATGCAGCAACAGCAAATGTTTGGATTATACAGGGAAGAAACTGGCCATTCGGCCCAGTCAATCCATGCTGGCTCCACTCAAATGTCCTTGCTATTTTTCTCACCTAAATCTACCATCATAGCCCTCTATCCCTTCCTCTTTAATTTGCTTGTCTGGACTTCCCTAAACAGACGGATGGATAGATTTGTTTATTGTCACGTGTATCGAAGTACAGTGAAAAGTATTGTTCTGTATACAGTTCAGACAGATCATTCCATGCGTGAAAAGAAAATACACTGGGCAAACATAAGTTACACAATGTAAATCCATAGACACAGGCATCGGGTGAAGCATACAAGACTGTAGTACTACTCAGTAGAGAAGATGTGTGAAGAGATCAGGTCAGTCCATAAGAGGGTAATTTAGGATTCTGGTAACAGCGGGGAAGAAGCTGTTTTTGAAACTGTTGGTGCATGTTCTCAGACTTTTGTATCTCCTGTCCGATGGAAGAAATTAGAAGAGTGAATAAGCCGGGTGGGAGGGGTCTTTATGCTGCCCACTTTCCCACGGCAGCGGGGTGGATGGGAGGCGGGTTCGTGTGATGGACTGGGCAGTGTTCACGAATCTCTGTAGTTTCTTACGGTCTTGGGCCATGCAGTTGCCATACTAGGCTGTGATGCAGCCAGATGGGATGCTTTCTATGGTACATCTGTAAAAGTTGGTAAGAGTCAATATGGTCGTGCTGAAATTCCTTAGTTTCCTGAGGAAGTATAGGCACTGTTGTGCTTTCTTGGTCGTGGCGTCGACGTGGGTGGAACAGGACAGATTGTTGGAGATGTGCATCCCAAGGAATTTGAAGCTGTTAACCATCTCCACCTCGGCCCCATTGATACACACAGGGGTGTGTACAGTACTTTGCTTCCTGAAGTCAATGATCAGCTCTTTAGTTTTGCTGACATTGAGGGAGAGATTGTTGTCGTTACACCACTCCACTGGGTTCTCTATCTCCCTCCTGTATTCTGACTCGTCATTGCTCGAGATCTGACCCGCTATGGTCATGTTATCAGAAAACTTGTAGATGGAGTTGGAGTCACATTGTGCCACGCAGTCGTGCGTGTACAGGGAGTATAGTAGGGGGCTAAGTACGCAGCCTTGCAGGGCCTAGGTATTGAGGACTATCGTGGAGGAGGTGTTGTTGTTTATCCTTACTGATGACTGATGGGTCAGTAAGTCGAGGATCCAGTTGCAGAGTGAGGAGCCAAGTCCTAGGCTTTGGAGCTATGATATGAACTTGGCTGAGAGTTATGGTGTTGAAGGCAGAGCTGTAGTCATTAAATAGGAGTCTGAAGTAGGAGTCCTTGATGTCGAAATGCTCCAGGGATGAGTGTAGGGCCAGGGAGATGGGTCTGCTATGGACCAGTTGTGGCGGTATGTGAACTGCAGTGGATCTAGGCATTCTTGGAGTATGGAGTTGATAACTATTCGCTTCAACCACTCCCTGTGGCAGCGAGTTCCATATTCTCACCCTGGTTTGGGTAAAGGCATTTCTTCCATGTTCCCAGCTGATGCTTGAGGTACAGATCAGCTCTCACTGAGTGGTAGGACAGGTTCAATGAGCTGAAAGACATACTCCTGTTCCTCTGTCCCCAGGCAAATTTAATGGGCTGAATGGCCTTTATCTGTGTCGGAAGATTCTGTGATACAATGGAAGGTGGCCGGAAACTGTGGAATGTCCCCACCCCTCAACGGAAGTAAGAAGGGAGCAAATGGGGACGAGCAGTACAGAGGCAGCACAGGAAACACTGGTAACATACAGCAGGTTAGTCAGCATTTCTGACAAACATATTACAACGTGCCTGACCTCTTCATTGACGTTGACTGACGTGTGCTTTATTACCAGCATTTGAAACTTGCTTCAATTCATTAACACAAGATCAAACCTGGTAGCGGAGGAGGATAAAGGGGAACAGAGTATTGCAATTGAACATAATATTAGTTTTAAAAAGTATGGTATGGGGCAATAATAGAGGGTGCGATCTAACCATGTCGAGCACGTTTTGAACGGGAATGGGACTTTGTTGCAATCCGGGGCCTCAGTGGGGAATGCCTTGCCGAAGTCGCTCTTAGTTCCGTTTCCACTCGTCGGAGCGCCTCAGCGCAGGAGAAGATCGGGACGCCGTTTTTAAATGGCAGTGCCAAGCTAGCATCCAGGTGGCATTGCCAGGGTGCAAGGCTGGCAATGGCAAGGTGGCACCAACAGTGACAGGGTCCCACCTTGCCCAGAGAGCAACCACCTGGGGGCCTCTGATCCCCTGGGAGACCTTCACAAGTGCTGTTCTGCCTGGTCCCCATTTGTGGGAACCAGCACTGAATGGCGCTCACTCGAGGTCTCCAAGGCGAAGGAGTTAGATCCCAGGGCCTCGGTAGATCAGGCGAGCTGCACTTTGTGAGCCTAGCAGTCTCGCTCTAATATGCAGATTTGCCAAATACTGACCCCACCCACAATGGGCAGGATTCAGATCATGACGTCTCGCTAGATCCCGTTAGACCTCGCAAGACGTGGCGAGCTGGATAGATCCCGGAAGAGGGAAATCCCGCCATCTACCAGCTGCGTCGCATTTGGGGACAAGTTTGGACGCAATGCGGCCAGTAGATCGTGCCTAGAGTGTTTCTGATGCATTTGTTTTCCTGATAACAATACCATGCATCTTTATAGATAAGGAAAAACATGAGATTCAGCGTTTTAAAAAATATGTGGAGAAGTCTGGATGAAGACGTCCCCGATCTTCCGCTGCCATGTGTGTACACACAGATACAGACGGGCAGAGGCATGCCATCATGCATGTGTACCGCACTGCACACACCTAGGCAGCCAGGGCACCTGACAGGTCAAACAGATACAGATAATGCTCGAGTTGTTTCACTGTTTCTAGTCTGAAGGGGGGGGGGGGGGGGGTCACATCACATTATCCTTTAGGAAGGGGCCAAGCTATTCCTGTGACTGTAGAGTGGCCTTTGTGAGTGTGCGAGGCCTTTTCACAGGCTTTCTGAAGCCACAGTGAGCGTAAGACCAGAAGATGTAGGAGCACAAGTAGACCATTCGGCCCATCGAGCCTGCTCCTCCATTCAATGACTTCATGACTGATCTGATCGGATATCCTCAACTCCACTTTCCTACCGTAGCCCATAACCCTCGATTCCCTTACTGATTAAAATTCTGTCTATCTCAGCCTTGAACAAAATTAACAACCCAACCTCCACAGTTCTCTGCAGTAAAAGTTGCGCAAATTCACTACCGTCAAGAGACGAAATTCTTCCTCATTGCCATCCTTAAATGGGTGTCGCCTTACTCTGAGATCCATACTCTCTGGTCTTAGACTCTTCCTGAAGAGGAAACATCCTTGCAGCATCTACCCTGTCAAGCCCTCTGAGAATCCCATATTTTTCAATAAGGTTACCTCTTACTAGAACATAGAACATACAGTGCGGAAGCAGGCCATTCGGCCCATCGAGTCTGCACCGACTGACTTAAGCCTTCACTTTCCATCCTATCCCCATAACCCAATAACCCCTCCTAACCTTTTTTGGTCACTAAGGGCAATTTATCATGGCCACTCCACCTAACCTGCACGTCATTGGACTGTGGGAGGAAATCGGAGCACCCGGAGGAAACCCACGCAGACACGGGGAGAACGTGACACAGACAGTGACCCAGCAGGGAATCGAACCTGGGACCCTGGCCCTGTGAAGCCACAGTGGTAATCACTTGTGCTACCGTGCTACCATTCTTTTAAATTGGCCAGCAAAAAAACAAGAGGCCAGGATTTGGAAGCCTTTGCCGAGCCAACATCCTTCATTGCACTAAATCAGCCTGGCAATCCAGAGTATTGAGAGAGTGCTGCATTGTTGGAGGTGCTTATGTGATCTTTGTGTTGCTCATTTCAGGATGATTGGCATAGCGTCCACAAAGACCACAAAATAGCTTGAACTGAAACAAAGCTATAAATTTATTAACACTACTAATTTGGTTTTGACACGTACTCCTAAAGAACACACAGTTGATTATTAACATTTATACTCATCTACAGCTAATCTTAATACTGATATAAACTATGATCTGCCCTCATTTACACTACCTGTACATCTGACTCTCTCTAGCTAACTCCAGCACACACTCTCCCACTAAGCTTAGCATCACTACCGTATATAGTTGTAACTGTAGCTCCCTCTGGTGGCTACTCTAGCCACTTCATTAACCCCTGCTGTTCTTACAGTTACGATAATACTACAGTGCTGACTTTTGATTGAGACGTTAAGCCAAGGCCTCGTCTGCCTTCTCAGTTGGATGCAAAAGATCCCATTGAACAATTTTGAAGAAGAGCAGGAAGTTTCTACCCTGTTTCCAGGCCAATGTTTATCGCTCAGTTAACATCACCAAAAGCAGGTTATTTGATCATTACCACATTGCTGCTTGTGGGAACTTGCTGTCTGCAAAATGGCTGCCGGCTTTTCTGTTTTATAACAGGGACTATGCTTCAAAAAGTGCATCATTGGTTGTACTTGGGGACATCTTGAGCTCATGAAAGGTGCTAGATCAATGCACAATACAAATCTCCCGCCCTGAGGGGGATCCCCCACCGCAGACTGAACATTCAGTAATTCATCAGGACCTTCAATGGGCAGCAACAGGATGGGGAGGACTAGGGCCATGGTTTTATTTTAAATAACCAATAAATCCTGCATGCTGCTATTCTGCCTGCCACAGTCACGCTGGTGTCCCTGACCAGCCAAGGCAGCTTCTGGATGCCAATGGTTACTCTGCGGTTCACATCAACCAGTGATGAATTGCCCATCTGCAGGCTCAGGACAAGTCCGTGTGGAGATGTATTACACAGTGCACTGCTGCATCAGCAGAGCAGTGAGGAGGCTGCTGGTGGAGCTCAGTCCTGCCCTGCTCCTAAGCTTATTGCGGCTTTCAACAAGAGCCCCGAGGTAAACAAGCAGGTGGCAAAGAAAACAAAATGAAAGATTTGCATTTATATAGCGCATTTCACAATCACTGGGCATTGCAAAGCGTCACATGTAAAATCATGAAAAGGAACACACAATAAATATGGAAATAGTTGTCAGGATGATACACGGTCGATAGCACAAAGTGTATATGACATTGAGCGATTATGAAAGTCCTAAAACACTGCTGTTATTTCAGTATATTAGCCGCAGGGACTTTTCAGGAACGACCTCCCTGTGTATCAGCTGCAGCAAAATACTCTACAATCTACATCACCAGGGTTGTCATGCGGTCGAGTCGGTAAGAAAGGCATCTTATCTTCTGCTCTCCCACTTCAGCCAGGTCGGTGCGAGGGCGAGTGGGGCAGGTAAGCAGGAGAGTACTGAGGCCGGAAAATGCTGCTGCCGTGGATCACAGCTCATAGAGTGACTGCCCCACTCACTCCTCAAGGCGTAGTCACTGTTGTAACGTTGGAAACACATCCATAGAATCCCTGCAGTGCAAAAGGAGGCCATTCGTCCTATCGAGACTGCGCCCACTCTCCGAAAGAGCACCCTACCTCGGCCCATGGCCCCCACCCTAGCCCCACCCTATTCCCATAACCACACCTTAACCTTTGGACTCGAGGAGACAATTTAGCATGGCCAATCCATTAAGCTGCACATTTTTGGACTGTGGTAGGAAACCAGAGCACCCGTGCAGACACGGGGAGAACATGCAAACTCAAGGTTGGAACCGAATCCGGGCCCGGGGCTGTGAGGCAGCAGTGCTAACCACTGTCCACCGCGCCCATATGTATCGAGGCACTCTCTCCCCCCCCCCCACCTCAAAAACAAACAGCATCCCCTAAACCAGACACTGTCTACAGAACCACCACTGGCACAGCACCAACAGGCAGCGAAGGCCTTAAATGTAGATACCTTCATGCTGTCATTTTGTCCTCTGGGTGAGGTGCCAAGGACATCAAACTTCGAGCCTGTCAGTCCATCCCATTGTACCCTTATAAAACCAACCCACCTCCACCCACAATCACGCCACCCAGCAAGGGAGGGGGTGCTGCAATGCCTCCGCCCTGCTGCTGTGTTGTACATTCTTTATGGTATTGTGAACCAGGTGAATTCTGCTGCAGAATAGAACACACAGGAATAACTCGCATGCGCTCACTGCAAAATCGGAGCAGGAATCAGGCACTCTGAAGTTTTGCATGTAATTGTACATACGTCCAGAAGAGGGAGACTCGTCATGGAGGTCACTGATTTAGTAAAATCCCCATCGGCACAGGGCAATAAACTGGGACATGTGCTGCCAAACGAGGATTAGAAAGAGAATAAAGGCAGATAGTGTCGAAGAAATGGTCTCCCTGCAAATTTATTCATGCCTAGTTATATGCTAGTGAGGACTGGCGGACACATATACAATGACGTGGAGAATGTAGAGCGAGTTTAAGCCTCTCTGACCTGAACGAGCATTGCATGAAAGCCAATTAGTAAAAGTCAGTTTACCTGCCTGGCATCTCTTTTACTGTACACGAAAGGTAATGAGCTGCTGCTGCCATCTCTGGAGGCACCAGGAATCATCTAATGAGGGGAAATTTGCTGGCACCACTGGGGGCAGTAATCCTGCCTGATGGCAAATTTAAACCTACAGTCAAGGGCACAGGTCTCCATGGCATCTGATTGTCAAGTCGCCTGCCTGCACAAGCCAGTAACTATGGCTCCCTGATCACATGTTCCATTATGAAAAGGAACATTTGCAACACATACGTAAATAGTTGTCAGGATGATGCACCGTAGATAGCAGAAGAGTAAATGACATTGAACGATTATGAAAGTCCTAAAACACTGCTGTTATTTCAGTACATAAGCCGCAGGGAGAACTCTGAAACTATCTCGCTGTGTTTTAGCTGCAGCGCAGTCCTGTATCTGGGCCGTCCTGCAGCGGAGCCAGTAAGAACTGAATTTTATCTTCTTCTCTCCCATCTTAACCAAGACAGTCGTAGGGTGAGAGGGGCAGGTAGGCAGGAGGGTACTGAGGCCAAAAACACTGAGCGTTCCCTGGATTACAGCTCATATAGTGTGGCCTCGTACACACCAAAACATATTCTCTTGTGCTCACTCACTCGGTTGCCCTCACATTTACTCGCTATCACTCAGTATATCACCCTCACTTTACTGCTACATCCTCCCTCTCTGTCGCACCCACAGTCTCCCTGTCTTTTATTCAATCGCTCGCTTAATCACACTTTTCCTCAATCTCACTAAACTCCCTCTCTTCTCTCACACACTGCAACTCAATCCTTTTACTCCATATGCACTCTGTCGTTCAGTCTCACACACACTTATTCGTTTGCACTTTTGTATTCACTCACAGGCAGCCCACACATTCAGCCATCAACTTGCAGTCTCATCGCTCACCCCCTTTAAACCGTGTCATAATATCCACTCATGTACATAATGAAGTGCAGACAGGCAGTGATTGACACACAGGATGACCAGTAAGCACACTGCACAGTGCAGCCAATCACCAGACAGGACACTACCACTATAAAGCCAGAGGGCACTAGGTTTCCCGCGCTCTCTGGACCCAGCCACTGAGACAGTCAAGAGCCCACGAGCTAGCCAGTGCAAATACCATGCGGTAGCTAGTAAGTCTGGTCAGGCTAGTACAAGGTCTCCAGTCAGTTCAGTATAGTGTCGACCCACAGCTGAATATGTATATTAGTTCTATCGTTTAATAAAACCGTGTTGGATCTTCTCCAGTGTTAGACGTCTGTTTCTAGCTTCCCTGCATCGAGTGCAGTCCACATCGAATCAATCTGCCCAACACATCACCGAGGAGAGGGTGTTCTGTACCCTGATCCCAGGGGGAGAGGGGATTGGATATTAACCTCATGTGTGCAGGGGTATACTCTCACCTGACCTAGTTCCACTCTTTCTTTCGCCCTTTGAAACCCTGTAACACAGACCCCCGACACTCAACAGTCAGCAGAGTATCAGCAGTCTAACAGTGAAAGCAGGAAATCAGCATCCAAGATGCAGCCAAGACTGGAATGGCAGGGGGCTTCCATCCGGCACAGACCCCCACCGACTGCTGACCCTGGCTCTGAGTGCCTGCGTATCACTTTCCTCTGCCAGAGGCAAAGTGTTTCATTTTTAAATAATATACACGTGGGCCGCCTATTTAATATATCACAATTAACCAGCAGAAGAACTGATGATCTTCCCAGATTTTGCCAGTGCTGTATTGCACGTCAGTGTTTCTCATGGAGAATTGGCATTATGGGATCACACCCATGGTTGACTTAGGTCCAATTTGAGTGGGTGCATTGTTCAGGTTCTCCACCTGCCTGATGACCCACGCTCCCTTTCCCAGTCAAATAGCCTCACACAGGGAGAACCCCCGCCAGCAAGCTGGGAACCACACACCAACACGAGTGAGCAGAGGGGAGAATTGGAGGGTTACGGTCAAAAGAGTGTTCGGCTCATTGTTCTGGACAATGCTACTCAATTTTCAGTCTGGTGACACATGTGCGCTTGTGAAAGGGTGCACTGCAGTGGATAACATGCAAGTAGGGGCAGCACGGTGGTGCAGTGGGTTAGCCCTGCTGCCTCACGGCGTTGAGGTCCCAGGTTCGATCCCGGCTCTGGGTCACTGTCCGTGTGGAGTTTGCACATTCTCCCTGTGTTTGCGTGGGTTTCGCCCCCACAACCCAAAAGATGTGCAGAGTAGGTGGATTGGCCACACTAAATTGCCCCTTAATTGGAAAAAATGAATTGGGTACTCTAAGTTTTTTAAAAAAATGAAAGTAGTTGGCAATTCTGCTGATAGTGGGCTGTGAGTAATGGAACTAATTAGATCCAAGCGATGTGTGGGCTGGTACCACAAAAATGACCCTGAAATGTTGCCTGATAATTGTAAAAGCCCACGTGGTTCACTAATATCGGTCACTAGCAGAACCCATACTTGCGCTGGTCCGTTAACATGTGTTAGCTCTTCATGCCTTCTGAAGTGGTTTTTCTGCCTGACACAAACCACCTACCCAGGGTAATTAAAGCAGACATGCCAGTGGCACCCACGTCCTGAGAGAAAATGCAGACATGGCTGGGAGTCTCTTTGGAAACATCATTTTTCATTTTGTTTCACATCAGCTTGTGAAAACACCGAACACCAATATGTAGTCAGTGGGCCGAAAGGCCTCCTTCTATGCGGCAATGACCATGTGGCAGGGGAAGAAACAAAGACATAATCGCGGGCATACTGGGAGTGACTGCCTTTGCCCTGCTTAGAATGCTAGGATGCCCTCTTTTAAGGATGCGGTAAGGGGCACTGTTCTCCAGCTGACCTTCCCATTGTCCCTCACAATGATGCGATACCCCCAATACATCACCCTCCTTTCTCCAACTAACTGCATCAGTAGCAGTCTCAAACACGGAGATCTGTATCTCACTAATCTCACGCAGTTCAGCAGCATTCCTCAATGGAAGATTTAGATAGGCCGTGACAGCTCGGAGCAACGCAGGAATGTAACCATCACCACCTCCCAATCCCTTCACGCTTAAAGAAAGCTTCAGCAAGCCATGCCTGGGTGGAATTGGCATGTTGAGTTACCCAGAGGGCACGTTCTATGCTATGTATAAATGATCTGTCATTTCAGTTTCACAGCTTTCCCATAAAAGCAACAGACGGAGGCTGGGGCGGTGAGACGGGAGCTGATAATGCCTCACGTGCCTCGAAGCTATGGCCTTGCTACTGACGGAAGCCCATGCTGCCATCCAACCTGCACCGTATGTTACTGATCCAACATGGTGTCACCAGCGAGACACCAGCCAGCCGTGCTTACTTTCGGAAAGCTTCATATTTATATCTTAATTACCAGCCACGTGCAGAGGAATGTTGCTTACCATCCTGAACTACCAAACTCTACCTTAAAGTATGAACCAAATTTGTAGACACTTGGGAGAAGGTTTCACCTTGACGATACGCTCTTCAAGGCAACAATTTTTCATCTCGTCAATACTCTTGAAACAATTACTGCCAGATAGAATTACCCATAATATTCCTGTTTACTAACACAATTACTGCAACAACTTGCATTTTGCATAGCTCCATACACGTCCAAACAAACATCTCTAGACACTACATGATGGTTTCAGACACTCTTCTCATGCATATTGCTATAGCTACCCAAAGTTCCCCACTGCAGGATTCCCCATTGCCATCATGTTCCCTGTTGGGTGGGACCAGGGGTTGGGGAAGGCACGGCTGGAAAGCACTATGTTTTCCCACTCTCAAATTGCAGGTTGACAGAGGAGCAGCACGGTAGCACAGTGGTTAGCACAGTTGCTTAACAACTCCAGGGTCCCACATTCGATTCCCGGCTTGGGTCAATGTTTGTGTGGAGTTTGCACTTTCGCCCCGTGTCTGTGTGGGTTTCCTCTGGGTGATCCAATTTCCTCCCACAGTCCAAAGATGTGCAGGTTAGGTGGATTGGCTATGCTAAATTGCTCTTAGTATCCAAAAAGTTTAGGTTGGGTTGGGTCACGGGGATAAAGGGGATAGGGAGGAGATCTGGGGCTCAAGTAGGGTCCCTTTCCAAGGGCCAGTGCAGATTCGATGGACTGAATGGCCTCCTTCTGCACTGTACATTCTATGATTCTATGATTCAATATCTAGCGAGGGAGAACCAGTGTTTCCCGATTGCTGTTAATAGTAAAAGGGAGCTCTTGATTGGGATATTGCGCCCCGACATGAAGTATCTGTTTGAGCAGAGTTACCGAAGTAGTGGGTGTAGACAGGACACTCGGGTAACACCTCTCAAGCTGCTGAAGCAGTGTCTGTCCTTGTTGTGACAGTTTATGTCATATAGTCAAAGAATATAAAGGCTGCCGGCTTGTTAGCTCAACACATCATTGTCTTGGCTGTGAACTATTCTTCAAAACCCCTCTACTCCAGCACAGATCAGGAGGTATCTGTATCTGCACATTCTCGGAATTGAACTTTCCCTTCCTGCTGACACGTGGCCATCCCAGTGACTCCCCCCCCCACCTCTCAAACTACCCCTAGCTGCTCAGGTTGTGTTGGAGGAAGGGTCTCAGGCAGACCATGCACCGTGAGCAGCCGTTGAGTTTTCAGTCACAGTTGCATCTCCCCCTCAGCACGGATAGCAGGTTTGGTGCGATGGAGAGAGTGAGGGTCTCTCACACAAACACCTCTGGCACCAGCAATGTGAACAGAATGGCCCCACTGGTGGCAGTGTTCTGATGTCAGGAAAGGTACAATGGCAATTCCTATGGCGAAGCAATTTTCACGGCTGCTGATTGTGAGCCACAAGGACCTGATACACAAATGGAGGGGTTGCGAAACCTCAGAGCAGCTCAGGCAATAAGAACTATGGTCACTCCGAATGTGAGATGGTATTTGACAGTGTAACCGGACTCTACTTCTCCAGTGTTGGTCTCCTCTCCCCTCGGGGAACTGGATGGCCACAGGGAAGCCAGGATGAGGTGTATTTGATTGGCACCCCATTCATTCACTCCCTCCACCACTGATGCACAGTGGCAGATGTGTGTACCATATACAAGATTCACTGCACCAACTTGCCTGGGCCCCTTCAGCAGAACCTTCCAAATCCGTGACCCCAACCATTTAGAACAGGGGTGGGCAAACTTTTCCGTGCAAGGGCCACATTCAGAAATTCTCAATTTTAAAGGGCCGCATAGTATATTAAGTAAAATAATTAATATTTTAAATAGCCAAAATAAAAGGTTTTTAAAGAAAAAAAAGCAATTAATTTTTATTAATTAATATTTTAAAGTAGAAACTTTACATGAAACACATTTATTTGAAAAACAAAGTAACTCAGTTTAAAGAAAAAAAAAGCAATTAATTTTATTAATTAATATTTTAAAGTAGAAACTTCACATGAAACACATTTATTTGAAAAACAATTTTTTTAAGATTTTGAAACTTTTCTGAATGCAGAGATGCATAAAACTCGACCAGTGGTTTGCTTTCAAACATCCTCTTTAAAGAGGATTTTCAGTGCAAATAGGGTTGAAAGTCCTTACAAAAAAACTTTTTTTCAAGCTCTACGGACTGAGCCAGAGTGTGGTCGCGCGGGAAGCCAACAGAAGCACATCCGAGTAATGAGCCTAGCAGAGTCAACGGTGCGGGCGAGCGTAGTGGGGTAGATGAGCGGGGCTGTCTTATTGGTGGGTATAGTTGGGTGCGACCAATAGGACGGTCGTAGTAGTCCCGGTTGTAACCAATTAGCGTGCGGCATATACCTCAGCGCTTCCCCCGGCGGCATCCTGCCTTTAGCCCTCTTTTTCAAAAATGGCGCTTCACCCGGTTATGATTCTGGGCGCCTCATATGACTTGATCTTGGTGGGCTGCATAAAGACCTTTGGCGGGCCGCATGCGGCCCGCGGGCCGTAGTTTACCCACCCCTGATCTAGAAGGACAAGAGCAGTAGACACCTGGGAACACCACCACCTGGAAGATCCCCCCACCCCAACTCATTCACCATCCTGACTTTGAAATATATTGCCGTTCCTTCATTTCCGCTGGGTCAAAATCCTGGAACTCTCTCCCTACCAGCACCATAGGTGTACCTACTGCACATGGACTGCAGTGATTCAAGCAGGCGGCTCACCACTATCTTCTCAAGGACAATTAGGGATCGGCCACAAATGAGCCCACATCCTCTGAAAGAATGAGAAGAACTTTTGGTTGCTATGGCAATATGAGAAGGGCCTCTGAAACCCAGTGACAAAAAGGCAATGGAAAGTTTTGCACAAGAGAAAACAGCTCTGGGACCAGGTTGGTCCAATAACAGGCTTCCTCGCTCACCTTCTCCACCATTCACCTCTGGAAATGTAATGTCTGCCCATTCAGCTCCTCCAAAATCACGGTTCATGGCCCCAAACACCCCTTTTAATTGAGACAGCAGTTTACACGCACTTCCTCCAACCCAATGTGCTTTGTAACATAACTTCCCCCTGTACAGAGCAGAGACCAAACACGGGTTAATGACCATTTTGTGAAAACCCCCAGTTTGTCAACAAACATGACATGAGCTTACCTTTGCTGCAATTCCCCTGCCTTCAACCCCCGCAACTCTGACCTCTGTTCCTTTGATTGTCTACACTGTTCCAATGAATCTCAAAGCCAACACAAAGAATAGCATTGTATCCTTCCATTAGACATTAGGCAGCTCTCAGGTCTGAGCACTGACTTTTAACAACCTCAGAACTTAATGATAGCTTCCAGTTTGTCTCGGTCAGGAAGTTCCGGCCATGCACAGTGGGCGTCCCTCGTTGTTTTCAAGGTGTCAAAGGAGCAGTGGGTTGGGGACGGTTCGGGCGGGTGGGGGGTGGGGGCTCCATTGGTGGTTTATTTTATTTTATCTCCACTCCCTCTTGTCCTGCTGTTCAGCTGTAAGAGTTCTTCCACATCAAATGATGGGCCCACAGCTAAAATGTCAACTTGCTTCTCCTGAGTAGTTACTGCATTTTCTGTTTCTGTCACTTCATCATTGCCGGGCAGGAGTAAGATGTGAATGGCCTTGGGTCATGGAGGGGAGAGAGAGAGAAAGAGACCAATGTTCACATCATC
Organism: Scyliorhinus canicula; assembly: GCF_902713615.1. NCBI lineage: Eukaryota > Metazoa > Chordata > Chondrichthyes > Carcharhiniformes > Scyliorhinidae > Scyliorhinus > Scyliorhinus canicula. Next base: position 113,692,135 of record NC_052161.1, on the reverse strand, counting down.
CCTCAAATCAGCCGTTGAAAACATTCCAAGGCAGCTTTTCCTTAGTCCGTTGTGTCTGACGGGTTTATACAGACTACACCGTCTCCTAAGGTCCGCAGCTGGGATTGATCGAAAGGATCAAACGAAAGCCAGAGTCCCACTACCCAGCAGTCATATTTCACTCAGTGACACCCCTTTGAGTAGCAGTGGGTCAGGCTCCATGGTATGAAACCCACTCCTTTTGATTGTATGACCGTCCAGATAGAATCAGCAACCATGGACAACTAATTGCACTCAACGTCAATGAGGAACAGCTGTGGAATGTCCATATCAACCTTTGACCTACCAGGGGAAATACTGCTTCATGCTTATGGTATATCTAGAGACAGCAACAGGCATTCCCAATTCTGCCATCTGAACCTTTGTGCTTTAATATCCCAAACATTTTATGTCCCAGTTCAAAAACTCTCCCTCTCCCACTGGGCCACCTGTGTACTACACCTTTGTGTCAATCTCTCCCAGCTCCCACCAATCACTGACCTTCTACTCTGTTTCACACCCTCTTAAACAGTATACAATCCGAGACATTTCTCCCCCACTTCAGTTGTGAAGAGTCACTCGAAACGTTAACTCTGTTTACTCTCCCTGTAGATGCTGCCAGACCTGCTGAGTTTTCCCAGCATCCTCTATGCCTGTTCCCAGTTCAGGGACTGTAATGCAGAAGGCAGCTCCCTCTACGCTGTCCCATCAAACACTCAACGACAGGTACAGCATGAGTCAGAGAGACAGAGTAACCGTCCTTTTACAATGTTTCCCACTGGCACCACTGTAATTATTTATTCTTTCATGTAGTGTAGGTATCGCAGGCAATGGTAGCATTTGTTGCCCATCTCTGGTTACCAAGAACCGGCTGGCTTTCTAGGCCATTGGTAGGCGAGGCAGTTAAGTGTCAACCATGTGTCTGTACACCTGGGGCGGTCACAACTTTATGTCCTGGTGTTTTCCCTCCTGAATTGCTCACAGCAGTTTCCTGATCTTTAATTTCTGAAGACTTCAGGAGTCACAGGTAGGCTAGTCCAGGTAAGGATGGCAGGTTTCATTGTCTGAAGAACATTAGTGAACCTGATTAGTTTTTATGATAATTATGATAGTTTCTTGGTCACCATTACCAAGAACACCTCAGAAACTGCACCCCCGTGTCAGCACTGAGGCCTAGGCGGCAACCTGGCATGCCTCTGGCCTGCTCATCTTTTGGTCTCTCTCTAAGTTGTATCATTGTTATCTCCACTTTATCACTGCATTATTGAAGTGAAATAAGTTAGTTCTATGGAAAAACATTTAATCTGCCCCCCATTATTTCTACCTGATCCAATTTCGGCACGAGCGGCCTCTCTTCTCAAGAAGACCATTTAAAAACGCCGCCTTCAGGGCTACACCTGTACACCACCTCGGATCTGGGTTCTCAGAACTGCTGTGCCTCTCTGCTGGCGTGTGTGTGTGTGTGCGTCTGTTGTGTGTGTGTGGGGGGAGGAAGCTGCTTACTCTGTGTCTTTGTGTGGGGGGGGGAAGAGAGAGTGGGGCTGATTACACTGTGTGTGTGTGTGTGTGCACATATGCTTGTGGGGGGCTGGGGAGAGGGGGTCATTACAGTATGCGCGCGGGTGGGGTCATGGGGGTGGGAAACGAGTCTGAAATCATCCGTAGAAAATGAAAAGTATTTTTGACTCATCTCACATTAACACTAATGATGTCCTTCATGGAACCTTTGTGAGATAGAACAGTACAGCACAGAACAGGCCCTTCGGCCCTCGATGTTGTGCCGAGCAATGATCACCCTACTCAAACCCACGTATCCACCCTATACCCGTAACCCAACAACTCCCCCCCCTTAACCTTACTATTAGGACACTATGGGCAATTTAGCATGGCCAATCCACCTAACCCGCACATCTTTGGACTGTGGGAGGAAACCGGAGCACCCGGAGGAAACCCACGCACACACGGGGAGGACGTGCAGACTCCACACAGACAGTGACCCAGCCGGGAATCGAACCTGGGACCCTGGAGCTGTGAAGCATTTATGCTAACCACTATGCTACCATGATGGTTGGTGTTGACCAGCAACGCTGAATTCAATTTTTTAAAAAAGTATTTTTATTGGCTTTTCTCATATTTATAAACAGTTGTTACTTATATACATTACATTTTTCTTGTCAGCGTTAATTTGCTTTATTTTACAGAGAGGTTTGTTTTGTCCTCCATTTGACTAACTGTTCGTACATTTTGTTGCCCTCTGGATAGGTCTATGATATCCCACATTCCTCCCCCCCCCCCCCCATTGGTTTCACCACCCTTCCTCTTCTCTTGTGGTTTCCCCCCCCCCCCCCCCCCCCCCCCAGGTTGTGCAGTCCTTTGGTTCTTCATCTTTTTTTAGTCCCTGGCTTACCCCTCATTGCTGGCCTCAAACAGGTTTCAGAACAGGCCGACGAACTGCCCCCAAGTATCCAGGAAGCCTTCCTCTGACCCTCGGATGGCGCACTTAATCTTCTCCAGGTGGAGAAATTCTGAGAGGTCAGCGAGCCAGTCTGCAGCTTTGGGCGGTGCTGCCGATCACCAGCCGAGCAGGATTCTCCGGCGTGCGATTAGGGAAACGAAAGCAAGGGCGTGGCCCCCTTCCCCATGTGTAACTCTGGCTGCTCCGATACCCCGAAGATTGCCACTATTGGGCATGGCTTCACCCTCACCCCCACAACCTTGGACATTGCCTCGGAGAAGGCTGTCCAGAACCCAGCAAGCTTGGGGCAAGCCCAAAACATGTGGGTGTGGTTGGCCGGGCCCCTCTGGCACCGTTCACATTTGTCCTCCACCTCCGGGAAGAACCTGCTCATTTGGGTTCTGGTCAGGTGGGCTCTGTGCACCACTTTCAGTTGCATTAGGCTGAGCCTTGCGCAGGAGGAGGTGGAGCTCACCCTGCTCAGTGCTTCGCTCCAGAGTCCCCATCCTACCTCTGTCCCCAGTTCGTCCTCCCATTTTTGTCTGGTCCCGTCCAGTGGTGTTCGGGCTCTGTCCAGTAGCTGTCCGTATATTTTCTCACATAGCCAGCCTCCCCCCCCCCTTCTCGCTGCTTGTGCCTATCAGGTCCTCTAGTAGTGTGCTTTCTGGGGTCCCGGGGTATCCTACTGTCTCTTTGCGGAGGAAGTGCTTTATTTGGAGGTGTCCCGACCGTCAGTGTGCCCCCGTCCGTTCTCCACCTTTTGAAGGTGGTATCTAGCATGGCTGGGGGCCATAAGGGACATTTTGGTTATCCCGAAGTGTTGTCTCAACTGGATCCACATTCTCAGCATGGCCGCTACCACTGGGCCCGTTGTGTACCTTGTTGAGGAGGATGGGAGTGTTGCTGTGGCCAGGGCCCGGAGGGTTGTTCCTTCACAGGATGCCTCCTCCATTTGTACCCAATCTGTGTCGGGTTCTTGTATCCATCCCCTCACTTTTTATGCCATTGCTGCCCAGTGGTAGTATTGTAGGTTCGGTAGAGCCAGGCCCCCTTGACTTTCCCTATTGCAGTGTCAGTTTGGGGGTTTCTTGCCCCCCCCCCCCCCCCCCCACACCCCCCACACACACACACACAAACACCATGATTAGCCTGTCTATGTTTTGGGAAAAGGCCTTGGGGATGAAGATCAGGATGGATCTAAACAGGAAGAGGAACCTTGGCAGTACATTCATCTTGATCGTCTGCACTCTTCCTGCCAGGGAGAGTGGGAGTGAGCCCCACCTTTGAAGGTCTTTTCTTACTTCCTCCACCAGGTTGGTCAGATTCCGCTTGTGGATCTGTGTTCAGTCTCTGGCTATTTGGATCCCGTGGTAATGGAATCTGTTCTGGGCCGTTTTGAATGGGAGCCCCTTCAGCTCTGTCCCTCCCCCTTTTGGGTTCACTGGGAATATCTCGCTTTTGCCCTGGTTAAGTTTGTAGCCCGAGAGGGCAGCACGATGGCGCAGTGGTAGCACTGCAGTCTCACGGCGCCGAGGTCCCAGGTTCGATCCTGGCTCTGGGTCACTGTCCGTGTGAAGTTTGCACATTCTCCCCGTGTTTGTGTGGGTTTCGCCCCCACAACCCAAAGATGTGCAAGGTAGGTGGACTGAACATGCTAAAATTGCCCCTTAATTGGAAAAAATGAATTTGGTACACTACATTTTTTTTTTTTTAAGTTTGTAGCCCGAGATGGTTCCAAACTCTTTCAGTATTTGCAGTATTGCCTTCAGTCTCCCCTGTGGCTTTGAGACATAGAGGAGCAGGTCATCTGCATAGAGTGAGACTCTGTGCTCTCTGTCTCCTCTCCGGATTCCCTTCCAGCTTTTCGTGTGCCACAGGTCCATCGCAAGGGGTTCAATCGCTAGCGCGAACAAGAGTGGGGACAGGGGGCAGCCCTGTCCTGTTTCTCTCAGTAGCTGCAAGTATTCAGAGCTGGTGGTGCTCGTTTGGACACTCGCTTTGAGAGCGTTGTACAGGAGCCTCACCCAGCTGGTGAATCCTGCTCCAAACCCAAACTGTTCCAGTACCTCGAGGAGGTAGCTCCATTCGACTCAGTCAAAGGCTTTTTCTGCGTCCAGGGAGACGATCACCTCTGGTGTTCTCTCCACCCCCCGGGGTGTCATTATCACATTCAGCGGCCGTCTGATGTTCGCTGTGAGCTGCCTGCCCTTGACAAAGCCCGTTTGGTCCTCTGTGACCATCTCTGGTATGCAGCCCTCCAGCCTTTTGGCCAGGACCTTTGTGAGTATTTTCGCATCCACCTTGAAATGGGTCTGTCTGATCCACATTCTGTCAGGTCTTTATCGTTTTTGGGTATTAGTGAAACTGTGGCCTGCGCTAGCGTTGGGGGGGGGGGGGGGGGGGGGGGGGGGGGGGGGCAGGTGGGGGCCTTTGGTGTGGAGCCAGGACTGGTGCAAATTGTTTGTAGAAGTTCGCCGGGAACCCGTCGGGTCCCGGTGCCTTCCCCGCCTGCATGGAGCTGATGCTCTCCATGATTTCCGCCAGGTCTATTGGTGCTTCCAGCTCCTCCCGTCTGTCTTCCCCCACCACTGGCAGTTCCAGTCTGTCTAGGAACTGTTTCATCCCCGCGTCCCCGTCGGGGGGCTCGGAGATATACAGGCTCCGGTAGAAGGTCTCAAATACCCGATTGACCTCCTTTGGCTCTGTTACCAGTCTGCCTTTGCTTTCCTTAACCTGCGCTACTACCTGGCTGCCTGCTTTCTCAGCTGGTGAGCAAATAGCCGGCCAGCCTTGCAGAATGTAATTGTGATCGCCAACAGTATCTGCTTTCTCGATAAGGTCCATGAGCTGGAACTGCACAGATGAAGTAGTGATGAGCACATAAAATAATAACAATTTTATAAAGTACTTTAAAAACACCAATTTTCATATTTATATGATATAGCATACATTGATCAATAATACCAAACTTAAATAATTGGATATTGAATGCTGTTTTATTGTTGTTTTGTTTTTGTTGGCGTCTAGGGTCATGTTAATTTTAAAGTGTTAAAGTAGGGTCACATGGGGGGGGGGGGGGGGGGGGAGAGGGAAGAGATAGGGAACAAGAGAGGAGAACCAGGGAGGTGGGGGGAGGCAGGAAATGAGAGCGGGAAGGAAGGCACGGGACACAATAACGAACATGGCATCTCCAGGAGCAGGGAACGGGGAACGAGGAGAATAAAGATGAAAGACGGGAGGAACGGCAGAAGCGGAGGTGAGCGCGAGACGGCAGCGAGATCCGTCCGGGAGAAGCAAGCGACAACAACACCAAACCCATTCGAGTATTGCCCACTGTAATTATTTCTCCGGCACCTGAACGTATATTCACCTCCCCAGTACCCCCCCCCTGCAAACAGTCGCCTACTTATGTGTTGTAAGTAATTTTGCCAGGTGTACAGAGTTGCTGCTGTTGAGCTGGTGCACAATACCCTACCACTTATTCTATTTTATTTTTTTTACTATGTACTATTTTCTTTTCTTTGGTATGTTTGGGTGTGCCCTTCTCTTCTATGTATGTGTATATATTATATATGTTTCTTATCCTGTGTACATAATGGTAAATATACTTTGTTCAAAAACCCAATAAAAAACATTTATAAAAAAAAAAATATGGTCACATTGGAAAATAGTTTGCGACGCACTGGCCTGGGATTATCAACCCTCATGATTTGTCCTATCATAGAATTTACAGTGCAGAAGGAGGCCATTTGGTCCATCGAGTCCACACCGGCCCTTAGAAAGAGCACCCCACCTAAGCCTACAGTAACCCTACCTAACCTTTTGGACACTAAGGGGCAATTTATCATCGCCAATCCACCTAACCTACACATCTTTGGACTGCGGGAGGATACTGGAGCACCCGGAGGAAACCCACGCAGACATGGGGAGAAAGTGCAAACTCCACAGAGACAGTAACCTGAGGCCAGAATTGAACATGGGACCCTGGAGCTGTGAGGCAGCAATGCTAACCACTGTGCCGTGATGAAGTCTTCAGAAATTAATGATCAGGAAACTGCTGTGAGCAATTCAGGAGGGAAAACATCAGGACATAAATTTTGAAATTTTCTTTTATATGGTCAAATCCTTACAGCCTCTAGAAAGGACACTCGGCTAAGCCTCTCGCGTTTACATTGTAATCTGTAGTTGTATACCTTAACTTGAATATTATAAATGCAAAGAACAATACAAGCACAGGAACAGGCCCTTCGGCCCTCCAAGCCTGTACCAGTCATGATACCAACTGTGACCAAAGTCCTCAGCAGTTCCTTGTGCCGTATCCCTCTATACCCATCCTATCCATGTATTTGTCAAGATGCCTTTTGAACGCTGTAATTCAGACGCAATTCAAGTGCTTCCCTGGAATCTGCATTTGAAACTGGGCCAACATCCCAGCGCCATTTGTTATTCCACTAAAGCAAATGATTGGTTCTTTCAAAAGGCAGGAGCTGTTCACACGCTTTTTTTCTTGCATTTAAATCTTCCAGATGACATTATGATTTTAATTATGATCATTGCATCTAAAACAGGCGGCTTGAAATGTTAACACATGTAGACTGACAGAGTGTGAGATAAGACTGTTAACGTCTCTACTTGCTGAACCATTAAAGAGAAAGGCGTGCCAGCAAAAGCTAGACGTTAGCAGTCCAGCTCACAGCGTGTCCGAGCTGATGGCTTTCTACAACGTGACCCACAAATCGCACCCAACACCACTTTACTCCAAAATGGAGACCTGTATTAGCTGGATATTGAAGGTATTTGCCTCATCTACATACAACACCAAAATATGGGCATCTACTGGAGACTGGCTGATCCAAAACTCCAGAAACATTATTTAGAAGAAATTGATTCTTAAGCTGCATATTCTAACCATGTTGTGGGCTGATTCTACTTTCATTCTTTCTGGCTATTCCACTTAGTATCTGACTGTGCCTTGCTGCTTCTGCATTTGAAGTCTGTGAACAAATGCATTACTTTTAACTTGGGTCATTTTGTCTGATGCTGTGATATTTTCTGTTTTATAAAGGCTGCAGGAAATGATGGCGAGCAGCCTGCACAATCCCCAGTGTATTATACGCCACAATTAGAAGGTAATTGTTAATTGTGCGATGGCTATTCCAAACATGGCCTGGATAGAAAACATTCTCATACCTTCGTGCTTTTTATCACTGAGAGCAGAAAACAAGAATGTTGGTTGAAAACCTGATCCTGTGATATGAATCGTGGTACGGGCTGGTGGTGGTGGGGGGTTCGGTGTTACCACACAATACTATTCTATCTTGGTGTCTTAAAATTAGTCACAATAAGAATATCTTGTCTTTTCCTCCCAGATTTCCACCCACTTTGGACTCAATCATAGGATCCCTACAGTACAGAAGGAGGCCATTTACTCCATCGAGTCTACGCTGACCCTCTGAAAGATCACCCAATGGAGGCCCACGTCCCCGCATTTTTCTTGTAACCCAACCTATCCTTTTGGACACCAAGGGGCAATTTAGCAATGCCAATCCACCTAACCTGCACATCTTTATACTGTGGGAGGAAATCACTGCGTTGCCCCACTGGGGCGGCACAGTGGTTAGCACTGCTGCCTCACAGCGCCAGGTACCCAGGTTCAATTTCAGCCTCGGTTGACTTTCTGGAGTTTGCACTTTCTCCTCGTGTCTGCGTGGGTTTCCTCCGGGTGCTCCGGTTTCCTCCCATAGTCTAAAGATCTGCAGGTTAGGTGGATTAGCCATGATAAATCGCCCATTAGTGTCCAAAATGTTAGGGGATAGGGTCAGGGATTGGGCCTAGGGAGGGTGCTCTTTCCAAAGGTCAGTGCAGACTCGATGGTCCGAATGGCCTCCTTCTGTACTATCGCGATTATATGCAGTCATGGGGAGAACGTATAAACTCCACACAGCCAGTCGCCCAATGTGTTGTCTCATGACTAAGGGAGGTGCAAGGAGTGGGGTGGGCGTGGGGTTGAAACTGGCAACCACCCTCCAGTACGTTAACCAAACGCCCACTCTTCTCCTTTGAATCAAGGTGTTAAGCGTTGGCAGGAAATTCAACCAGGTAGGATCCCGTCAGCTGAGCCCATTCTTGTGCTTACCCAATGCCCAGGACCTACATGCATTCCAGCAGAGGGATGTGGATATTGTTCCCCCAGCTAAGTTTCCCCTTCCTAGTTCTGAAGTGGCGAGGTTCCACGAATAATGGGTTTGACAATGTTGTGGCATTCGGCAGAGAGTCCAACAAGTCCTGTAAAATTCGGGGCCGGACCAGGAAAGGTGACCAGAAAGGTTGCCGCACTCCTGTCTAACTGTGCCAGCTGCAGCACAGCTGGTAGCACATTCCCCTCCGAATCAGAACGTTGTGGCTCGGGTCCTATTCCACAACTTGAGTATAACTATCAAAACTGGTTCTCCAGTGCATTGCTCAGGGAGTGCTACAGTGTCAGTGGTGCCATCTTTCCAATGAGGCTATTCTGCCATGGCTCTATTTTGCAGAGGAGCAAGGGAGTTATCCTGGTGTCCTGGCCAATATTTATCTCTCAATCGACTAACAGAAACAGACCATTTGGTCATGATCACATTGCCATTTGTGAAGCTTGCTGTGCACAAATTGGCGATCATGTTTCCTGCATATTTTTTTTAGTTTTCCAATTAAGGGGCAATTTAGTGCTGCTAATCCACCTAACCTGCACATCTTTGGGTTGTGGAGGTGAGACCCACGCAGACACGGGGTGAATGTGCAAACTCCACACGGACAGCAATCTGGGACCGGGATCGAACCCGGGTCCTCGGCGCTGTGAGGTAGCAGTGCTAACCACTGCCCCATGGTTCCTGCATTACAACAGTGCGTAAACTTCAAAAGTACTTTATTGGCTATAAAGCAGTTTGCAATGTCCATGCGGCTGTGAAAGGCTAAATAAATTCAAGTCTTTTTTTTCTCCTATAAATTTAACTATTCCAAAGGAGGATAGGTCATACACCTCACTGGCCTGTCCCACGTCTAATTGTGCAGTTGGTTCGGCCTTGTGAGTGCTGTCCAAACCCAAGGGAATAAACCATAAAACACTTCCACATCTCTGAAGATCTGTTCATCCAGACAAGGGGTTATACAGTAGGGCCCAGGCGCAGGCCCAGACCCATAACCAGGCCCATTCCCACATGCCCAGGCGCAGGCCCAGACCCATAACCAGGCCCATGCCCATCCAGACCCATGACCAGGTCCATGCCCACATGCCCAGGCGCCGGCCCAGACCCATAACCAGGCCCATGCCCATCCAGACCCATGAACAGGTCCATGCCCATTTGCCCAGGCTCAGGTCCATTCCCAGGCTCAAGCCCATTTCCAGGCTCAAGCCCATGCCTCCGCCCAAACTTAGGTCCATTCCCAGGCTCAGGTCCACATTCCCAGGCTCAGGCCCATTTGCCCAGGCTCAGGTCCATTTCCAGGCTCAAGCCCATACCCCGGCTCAGACCCATGCCCACATGCCAGGCCCAGGCTCAGGCCAATGCCCATGCTCAGGCCCAGTCTCTGTATTTTCCCCACTCAGTCACTATTTGAACAGTAAGCTTGACATCAAATTGTAAGGTTTATTATTAACCTTGTACTTGAAAGGTCTTCCATTTGCAGAGGCTTCTTTTTACAAGGGTCTGAAAAGGCAGCCTGACCGAGCGAGATCAATCACCCCTCCTTTCCACATAAGCGCCATCACCTCTGTGCAGCAATTAAAATCTTCTATTTGACTGATGCCTGAGTACCTTTTGGCGACTTTTGCTCTTCCCAAAGCGGACAGCACAGCCAGCTACTTTAATGAATTACAATGTTCTGCAGGAAAGATCACAAGGGAGCTGACCTTTCCAGCTGTGCCAAGCTTCTCATGACTCACCAATCAGCTCAAATGCAACGGGAGCACGCCGCAGGACGAACAGGAACAAAGGCTGCTCAGGACAGGCCGGCTCACCTCAACAAGCCTTGGACCATCACCATCTGATATGCAGAGGGTTCAGAGAAAAGGATTTGCGTTCACTGTGCCTTTCTGTACCTCAGAACAGCCCAAAGCACCTTACAACCAATTAGACCATTTGTGAAGTGTAGTCACTATTGTAATGTGGTCATCAATTTGCACAATGCAAGCACCCACACACAGCAATTAAATGTTGAGGGATAAATATTCACCAGCATATCAGGGATAGATCGGCTACACTTCACTGAAACAGTTCCATGGGATCTTTAAAATAAAAGCAAAATACTGCAGATGCCGGAAATGTGAAATAAAAACAGAAAATGCTGGAAAGACTCAGCAGGTCTGGCAGCGTCTGTGGAGAGAGAAACAGAGTTAAGATTTCAAGTCCGTATGGCTTCTTCAGAAATGAAGAGGGGTAGAAATCTGGTGGATTATATATTTGGAGAGGTGGGATGGAGAAGGTGGAGCAGAATAGAAGGAGAGATTTGACAAAGATGTCATGGGCAGAGACAAGGGGAATGTTAACGGATAATGTTAAAAACTAAAGGAGGTGCTAATAGTGGCATAATGGCACGTTAGCAGAATGTGTTAGTAGCAGAACAAGGGTCAGCATTGAGTGAAAGCAAACACATCATAGGTGGTCCTGGGGGGGGGGGGGGGGGGGGGGGGGGGGGGGGGGGGAATATCAAAATGGAGGAGAGAGTTCATAGTTGGGCGTCTTTGAACTCAATGTTATGTTGTTCAAAATAATCGGAAGATGCGATGCTGCTCCTCCAGTTTGTGCTGTGTGTGTGTGGGGCGTGGGGTGCTTGGAGTTGGCAGAAATGGCAGAGGGTGGGCTGAACAGTGAAGTCAGTCTCTCCTGGGCTCCCGTGACCCCTGACTGTCTACTCTAAACGTTAACTCAGCTTCTCTATCCACAGATGCCGCCAGATTTGCATTTTCTGTTTTCATTCCATAGGATATTTTATGGTCCCCTGAGGGGGCAGATGGGGCCTCGTTTTAAGGACAGTACCTCAGTCAGCGAAGCACTCTGTCAGTACCGCACTGGCCTGTTAGCCTGCGCTTTTGTGATCGAGTCTCTGGTAGGAACATGAATACCTGACCTTCTGACTCAGAGACGTGTCAACCAATTGGCCATAGCTGACACCTCACCACAGTGAGGGACACGAGCAACCTCATCCCATCACCATCTAATGGACACTGGGTACACGCTGTGGAGAAGCCTTGATTCAAACCATCACCCGAGATCCATGCTGGACAGGTTGCTCTGAATCTTCCTTGGTTGGATAACTCCAGAATTTGCTGGAGTCAGGCATCCCATCGTCTGCCTGTGAGGTGGACACTTCCCCTCATCCTCAACTCTAAACTATTCTTGAGCTGCAAGTTGAGGCTGAGAGTGAGCTGTTTTGCAATGTGAAAATGTCGGTGCTTGACTGGGGTGGGCATAGTAAGAAGTCTCACAATGCCAGGTTAAAGTCCAACAGGTTTACTTGAAATCACCAGCTTTCGGAGCACTGCTCCTTCATCACGTGAAGTGCAGGCAGGTTCACAAACAGCGTATATAGGAGAGGAGAGACACAATTGCAAGATAATGACAGATTGGAATGTGAAGAATGGTTCGAATGTAAGTCTTTAAAGGTAAACAAGTCTACAGGAACAAACAGTGTGAGTAGAATGAGGGATAATCACAAAGAATCAAGGTGTCAATTATTTCAAGCCGGGGCGGCACGTGGCACAGTGGTTAGCATTGCTGCCTACGGCGCTAAGGACCCGGGTTCAAATCCCGGCCCTGGGTCACTGTCCATGTGGAGTTTGCACATTCTCCTTGTGTCTGCGTGGGTTCACCTCCACAACCCAAAGATGTGCAGATTAGGTGAATTGGCCACGCTAAATTGCCCCTTAATTGGAAAAATAATAATTGGGTGCTCTAAATTTTAAAAAAAAATTATTTCAAGCCAGTACAGTCAGTAGGATTCTGCAAACCCGGGCTGTATGATGGGGTTACATGTAATGTGACATGAACCAGAGAATCTGGTTGACGCCATCCTCATGTGTGTGGAACTTGGCTTCCAGGTTCTGCTCAGCAATTCTGCGTTGTCGTGTGCCTTGGAGAACGTTTACCCGAAGATCAGAGGCTGAATGTCCTTGACTGCTGAATGTCCCAACTGGAAGGGAAAACTCCCGCCTGGCGATTGTTGCGCGGTGTCCATTCTTCTGTTGTCATAGCGTCTGCATGGTCTCGCTGATGTACCATGCCCGCCTCAGGACATCCTTTCCTGCAGCGTATGAAGTAGTTGTTTACCTATAAAGTTTGCATTCCAACCATTTTTCACATTCCAATCTGTAATGATCTTGCAATTGTGTCTCTCCTATAGACACTGCCACCAGTCAAACAATCCAGCAACTTGTGACGATTCACAACTCATGGCCTATCTCTTCCTCGCCAATGTTGATGGACGATTGTCCCTGGATAATAGCAAACACCACTGAAACCATTCTGTATCTGAAGCCAGGGTGGAAGGACCATTATTCTGCATCCAACCTATGCTGTGGTTGACCAAGGAATGCTGGATACCGACACAGGAGGCAAACAAAGAGAGAGCACTCTCCTCTCAGCACTGACATCCCTCACCTCTGACGAGCACGAAGAAATTTAATTGAAAACTTCTCACGCGTAAAGTCATTCACATGAATCCCGCTAAACATTCTCACACTAAGATTCGAATCCACAGATGTTTAAGATTAAATTTCATGCTCTGCTTCCTGTGACACGACAGCTCGTTAATCCGTGTGCGAACAGTATCTCTCTGGCTGTAAATGAAGTCTTTATAAGGTTCCAAATCAGTAGATGCAGGCAAAGCGAAACAGAAAACAAAGAGAGAGGGGGGGAGGGAGAGAGCTGGTGAATGGTGTGAGGAGAACTGGTTCCCCAGTGTGACTAGGAGCTGATGTTACCATATAACATCAGACGCACCACTGAACAACACCGACAGGCACAAGCCCCGAAAAGGAATCTTCCCAAAATGTTAACCGTCTGCTGAATGGCCTGCTGTGCATTTATTGCCACCATTTCCTTCTTCCGCATCCCTCAAACTTTCTTTCCTCCTCTTCAGGGGTCCCTGCTGGGGTATGATTCCTGCCACAGCGTCAAGCACGCCAGGGTAGACTGTCACTGCAACATAGCCACATTCTTCAAAGCAATGGCCTTCCTGTGTTCTCAATGTCTATAGTCTTCCTCAGCCCTTCAACCCTCTTGAGATATTTGCACTCCTCCAGTTCTGACCCCTCCTGCATCCTGAGGGGTCAGAACTGGAGGAGTGCAAATCAATTCTTTAATCAATTCATCACTGGTAGCCGTGCCTACGGTGCTTAGGCTCTGGAATTCTATCACTAAACCTCTTTGCCTCTCTATCTCTGCCTCCACCTTTAAAATGCTCTGAAGACCTACCTCTTTGACCAATTATTTGGTCATCTGTCCTAATATCTCCTTACTTAGCTCAGTGTCAAAAGAAGGGTAGCACGGTGGTTTGCACTGCTGCCTCATAGCGCCGAGGACCCAGGTTCGATCCCGGCCCGGGTCAGTGTGGAGTTTGTACATTCTCCCCGTGTCTGCCTGGGTCTCACTCCCACAACCTAAAAAGATGTGCAGGTTAGGTGGATTGGCCAGGCTAAATTGCCACTTAATTGGAAATTTAAAACAAAAAGGTTGTCTGTGATGCCCCTTGGGATGTTATACCAGAAGGTAAAGGCACTATATAAATAGAATTGTTGTTTGGTCTCTCGACAGTTCATCCCACAGTGCCCCCTCCCACAAGCACACACTTCCAAGCGGATGGCACTGATTTAGCGGAACGATCTCTCCTCTCACCCTTGGGTCAATTGATACATTTCAACTGCAGCAGAGGTGGCCAACGAGTGGCCCAGGGGCCAGATGCGGCCCATCTGGGTTCCGAGTGGGGCCCACAGGACATTTTGTTGATCGTTGTCCAAGTGCAGGGTTGTCACATTCTGCTGATCTCCATCCACACAGCTACTTTCCTATCGGTATGACTGAAGTGATCCACATGTAAAGCTCGGGCGAGTGAAGTGAGGTGCGTGCTGATTGCTCACAACATCGACTGTGAGAGCCGTGCTCTGTGTCCAAAGTGTAAATATTTCTCTTGTTTTTACCATTTGAAGTTGATGACAGTTCTCTTAATATATGAATGATGAAGCATTTTCTAAAACCCGTTATGAAATATTCAGCATGTATTCAATGTATTTAATCTTATTCGTGTGGTCATGTTTTTAAAAAATAAATTTAGAGTACCCAAATCATTTTTTCCAATTAAGGGGCAATTTAGCGTGGCCAGTCCACCTACCCAGCACATCTTTGGGTTGTGGGGGGTGAAACCCACGCAAACACGGGGAGAATGTACAAACTCCACACGGACAGTGACCCAGAGGCGGGATTGAACCTGGGACCTCAGCGCCGTGAGGCCATTGCGCTACTGTGCTGCCCCCGTGGGGGTCATGGTTAGTGAACAAGCCTGATTTCAATCTTGCCGCCCACTGAGATGAAGGAGGGTCACTCATGCGATCCACTCACTAGCCTAGGTTGCCCATCACTAAACCACAGTGCTGTCACCTTTGAATGAAGAGTCTGCACCCAAAATGCTACCCTGCCATTTCCCTTTTCGATCCTGGCAAACAGACTGTCGAGTTTCCAATTTCCCATATTTAAAAGAATTTCTTTTAAAACGAGCGGCACGGTACCACAGTGGTTAGCACTGTTGCTTCTCAGCGCCAGGGATCCGGGTTTGATTCTCGGCTTGGGTCACTGTCTGCGGAGTCTGCACGTTCTCTCCGTGTCTGCGTGGGTTTCCTCCGGGTGTTCCGGTTTCCTCCCACAAGTCCCGAAAGACATGCTTGTGTGGTGAATTGGACATTCTGAATTCTCCCTCTGTGTACCCGAACAGGCGCCGGATTGTGGCGACTAGGGGCTTGTCACAGTACTTCATTGCAGTGTTAATGTAAACCTACTTATGACACTAATAAAGGTTATTAGATTATTCTAAGTGAAGGGAGAGAAAGCCAGCATCACACAAAGCCACACAGAGGCATAATCAACAACTGGATGGCGAAACAAAGGCAGCGATAAGAGGGAAGGTGACCCAAAGCTCTGATTCCGGCTGACTTTCCTAATCCAAAACTTGATATGATGGTTTCTCTGATCTAGAATTATAACTCCTGCTGGGCTCTGGGATTAAAGCTCCGATTATAAATGCCAAAGCTGCACAGACAGTAATTTGCAGCAGAAACTGGGAGTGCAGATAACAGTGCTTGATTTTTCCAGGTCAGGAATCCGGTGAGACATCAGTTCAGCCAAATCCAGTGCGGAATGCTCAATTACATTCTAGCCGATTTATGCAACCCCCCCCCCCCCCCCACACGACATTCCTGAATGTTCTGCTGGGTGATCAGAGGGTGAATGTTTTTTTAAATTCATTTATGGGACATGGCTGCAGATCATTGTGGTATTTTAAAAAAAACTAACAATCAGTGTAAATACACTGACTGGTTTGACTCCTTGGTCGATTCTTCTGTTCCGGAGAGAGAGAGAGAATTTTTTTTTTGAGGGGGTGGACAGTGTGTTGCTGCACGGTGTGAGGTTTGGCGCTGACATTACTCAAGCCTAGCGCGACAGCAGGGGGACAGTGAGGTGGCCCTCGACCCTCTGTAGGGTCATGGGCGGCTTTTGTCTGACTGAGAGTGGTGGGGGCAACAACAAAGAGTGTGGCGTAAGAAGGCTATTGTGCCTCTTCAGCCCATAGGCCCCAGGCATGCTGCTTGGGTCCCAGGAGGAGGGTCCAACTGCAGCAACCAGCTCCCAGGAAAGACAAACTGGAAATTTATCTCGGAAGGTAATTGAGTGGAAACTCTGGGATATTAAACTGAACACGCGGTGTCACATTATTCTCCCCTAACGAGTTACATTCTACAGATAATGGAGAGCGTGCCCTTGCAGCTCAAGATAACTCCTGGCTACTTTGTCAATAGTCACTGATAAATATTGGAAATGTAATACAGTATATCCAACTCTAAAAATAGAGAACTGACAAGTATTGAAGGGGGCATTGTTAAATAAGAGAGCTAGACAACAAATGGCATCAAATAGCCCAAAAGGAACAAAGGTCATCGAACCAAACCCATCTGTCCTATTCCATCCTGAGCCTTCATATGACCTTTCTTCCATGGATAATCTTCGCAGAATGATCTACTCAAAACGGCTATAATTTGCCTATCCCCATCCTCACCTGCGATGCTAAATTTCTCTGAATCCTAAATCCCTCAACACTATCTCAGAACGAGGGTCACTCTCACAAGCACAGGAAGAGAGTGGGTCTGTCTGGAGTCACCCAATGTGAACTGAAAGAGTCCTTTTATTATTTTTAAAATAAATTTAGAGTGCCCAATTATTTTTTCAAATTAAGGGGCAATTTAGTGTGGCCAATCCGCCTACCCTGCACATCTTTTTCGGCTGTGGGGGTGGGTCCCACGCAGACACAGGGAGAATGTGCAAACTCCACGTGGACAGTGACCCAGGGCCGGGATCTTCGCCGCTGTGAGGCAGCAGTGCTCACCACTGTGTCACCATGCGGCTCTGATCCCATTGATTTCTTTGGCGAGTAGGGAAGTGGAGTCTCTCGCTCAGTATTCACAATTCTCCACACGCTTTACCTGGCATGGGGAAGGATGAGTAAAATGGAGGAAGGGTGTGTGTGGGTGCAGATTTCCATTTAAATGCTCCTACAACAGACCCCACATCGCCTCCAGCTCCCTTCCTGCCTTCAAATGCCAGCTACTCACAGAGGGTGTTTTGAGCTCTGTAGCAATGCATGAGGAGACCTCACCACAGTACAACGCAAGTGGCTGTGGTGAGCCTGTGACCAGGCCCAACTTTTATAGAGTGGTCACTATGTCCAAAGGCAAAAACGCAGATGATAGCGATTGGAACTGTGAGATATGGCAACCATTCCAGAAGATTCACAGAAATTACTTGTTGTGAAGCGAAGGTACCTTGGGCCTGGTGTTCCTTTAAGCAAACACCTGCCGATTTCTTGTAATAATAAATGAAAGGTCACTGTTCCCAAATATGGTGGCCTTGTCCAGGCCTGCAGCACACAGATCAGGGTTTGTTCAGGCAAATCAATCTATCAAAACATTTAACATCACAGTCAGCATAATCATTGAAAACTAAAGCTTGCACTTGCTTCCATTCCTTTTCCTCCACATAATCAAAACACATTCTATTCCAGGAGGATCAAGTTGTATTGCCTTTTCCCTCAGTCCCTCCAGCCAGAATATTTTACACCAGGCTCTCTCAGTTCATGAATAATTCACCATTTGCAGTTCGCTGCTCTTTTCTGGTTTTTCCAGGCCCCATCTGTCTAGTGTTGACCTTTGCCAGCTTAATGCTGCTCCTGGCATCTTGACCCGCTGTTCCGGTGCCACCCTGGTCAGTCAGTGTTGGGTGGGCTATTCGACTGTCAGGGGCCTCGCGGCAGACCCCAGTAGTAGTCAATGGGTGGTGAGTGATCGGGAGCAGGAGAGCCAGATGATTACACTCGTCTTTGGTGCTTTGTGAAGGTGCACTTGGACCTAGACTGGGCGCAGAGCTCTAGATTACTGCTTCGGATACACCCAGAGTAAAGCTTGCTCTGCATTGCCCCAGCACGCTGGCCAAGGTTAGGTACAGCAGTATATCCTTGAGCAAGGGGACTCATGCGCTTCTCTTTTACTGGTATGGATAAAGATGTTGGGTGACATGGCCTTGTGAATGAAAAGACTATCAATCGCAATGGACCAATGATTGCTCTGGTTGAGCCATTCAGGGCAGGTGCTGAGGACCACTCAGAAGCCAGAAAAATCGCCCATTGGCACCACCATGGGCACAGCTGGGTCAGGAAAGGTACATTAGTGTGTACGAAATCCAGCTACACCTGGACCCAACATTCCAGCGCGAACCTCACCCAACTGACCATTTGTCAGCTCATTCAACTGTGGTGGGGCATCGCAGCTGAGTGTGATACAATCCTCGGCCATAATGCACTTGAGCACTGGATAGAGATCAGGAGCACGGAACCTGAACGATCTCTCTCCTCCAGAGCTGGGCAGTCCTGAGCCCATTTTGTTGTGCCCCAGCTCACCAAACTTGCATTTATAGTGGATGGGCAGTGGGGCAGGGGTTGCCATCCCTTCACTGTTGGCCTGGAGTCTGCAGATTAATCACCAGGATACTGCTGCGAGCAAGCCAGAAGGGTAATCCTTATGAGATTTTTTTTTAAAATTGCACGCTGGCTTCATTTCATTTGAACATTTACATTTATCATTTGCAAAAATATTGGAGACGGGAAAATTGGCTTTTCGACTGACAGTCACGAATGATCCAACTGAGTAACAAAGGGACCGTTCACTTCACACTCAAACGCCACGGGTCACAAGGGTGACTGTGGGATGATCGTTGGTCCCGGGGCAAGAGGTGCAACCTCCAGGAATTCGTCCAGCCAGCGTCGCCAACCCAAACTGAGGGGTGGGTTTGGCAAACTTATTTTTATCGACAGAGACAGTTCCCCTCAACAGCTTCTCCAGCAGTCAATAGTCTGAAAAGCCGCAGATTGCAAAATCAATTCAGTGCAACAATATCAACAGCAAACCGCACCACTCAGCTAGTACTTGGCTGGAGCAGGTCCCTGGAGGAGAGGCAGTGCATGTACATTGATCTGAGAGGCCGCAGTACTTGGCCAAGTCGGGCTTGGGGAGTGGTGGGGTTGCATCCAAGGACTGGTTTGAAACGAGAGTCCAAGGGTATGATTTGCCAATGGAAGCAAGAAATATCAAATATATGCTCCTCCTTACACCATGAGCTTTTACTTTATGCAATAACCTTTTCTTTCTTTTTTTTTAAATTTAGATTACCCAATTATTTTTTCCAATTAAGGGGCAATTTAGCGTGGCCAATCCACCTACTCTGCACATTTTTGGGTTGTGGGGCGAGACCCACACACACACGGGGAGAATGTGCAAACTCCACACGGACAGTGACCCAGAGCCGGGATCGAACCTGGGACCTCAGCGCCGTGAGGCGGTTGTGCTAACCACTAGGCCACCGTGCTGCCCGCAATAACCTTTTCTGAGTGGCATGTGCCGAACGTCTTCCTGGAATCCAAGTACAGTACATCTGCAGGCTCCCCTTTCTCCACAGCACGTCATTCCTTGGAAGAATGAATTGGTTAAACATGATTTCATCATCACAAAACCGTGCTGATTTTACTCGATTACCTTGAGCTTTTATAAGTGCCCAGCTATAACCTCTTTAATGGCATACGAGGCTCGGGGCCAAGTGCTGGTAATGGGATTAGCATCGCGAGGTGGATGTTTTTGACTGACGCAGATGCAATGGGCCGAAGGGCCTTTTCAGTTATGTATGATCTCCATGACCATCTTTTCTGACCTCAGTTCCTGGGGCCCAGATCCAAGAACTCCCAGTAACAAGAAATTGGGAAAGCTATTTGAATGTTACCATTTATCGCGAGGGTATTGAATACAAAAGTAGGGAAGTTATGCTTCAGTTATACAGGGCATTGGTGAGATGGCATGTGGAGTACAGAGTACTGTATTGGTCACCTTCCAGGAAGGATTTCAATGGAGAAAGTTTACTCAACTAATGCCAGGAATGGGTGGGTTGCCTATGAGGAGGAAAGATCGGACAGGCTTAACTGGATTTTAGAAGAGTAAGAGGTGACTTGATTGCAACAGACAAGATCCTGAGGGGCGGATGTGGAGAGGATGTTTCCTCCTGTGGTGAAATCTGGAACTAGGGGGTCACTGTTTAAAAATAAGGGATTGCCCATTCGGACGGAGAGGTTTTTTTTCTCTCTCAGAGTGTCTTTGGAACTCTCTTCCTGAAAAGGTGACAGTGCAAGGAAACGGGGACGGTCAAGGGAGAAGTAAAGAAACAAAAGATGGGTCGGGAGGAGCATTGCCAAAAGCTGTTGTCCAAAAGCAAATTGGCACAGTTGGTTATGTTATGGTGTGAAACATTGCTGATCTCGGTGCAGAGTATGGAAAGCTGTGACGGAGAGGTGCTGCTCCCCGGGGTTTTGTTGAGCTTTATTGGCACAGTGCAGCAGGCTGAGGTCAGGATGGGAGTAGGGGGGTGAATTAAAATGACAGGTGATCCGGAGCTGGGATCAAGCTTGCGGATGGAGCGGAGGTATTTCGCAAAGCAGTCACCCAGTGCATACAAACCGGAAAAAACTAAAAGGAATTTGCTGCTCCACCTCGGAAGAGTGTTCTGCCTTTGATATAGCAGGAGAGGAATATTGGACAGAGAGAGAGGAAATTTCCAACAAACTATATCCTATAATAAAAAGGTTTCAGTGAACAGGAATCATCCTGGGCGGGATTCTCGTTAGCCGACGCCGAAATCAGGAAATGTGATTGGGCGGAGAATAGCTTCCGACGCCAAAATCGAGTCAGGCGCCGATTTGACGCCAAATCGCAATTCTCTGTCACCTCGAAAACTATGTCGACGCATTTCATTCCGCACGTACAGTAGGCACCGTTTGCATATCATTAGCAGGCCCGACCCAATATCCTCCAGGGCCTCCACAATTCTCCGCCTTTGATGAGCCAAGTTCCCGATGGCGTGGTCCACTCGAGTTTTTAAAAATCGTGAAATTTGGCCCATCGAGGCTGCACCTGCCCCTGGAAAGGGCACCCTACTTACGCCCACGCCTCCACCTCCCTCCCCACCCCCAGTAACCTCACCTAAGCCTTTTGATACTAAGGGGCAATTTAGCATGATCAATCCACCTTACCCGCACATCTGTGGACCAATGCCAACGTTTTGGCTGGGATGGTGTGTGTGGGGATTGTAATATGTCTATGCTGCTGCAGCTTGTCAGCCTCCTGAGCATCAATCTCAGACCCGGCGAATCCCGCAGCGATTTCCATTAGAATCGATTGTGTTCCATGCAGCACTGGTGCTAGCCACTTCATAGTAGCAGAATTGGTGCAGGTGCGGCGCCGGTTTTCAGTTGTGGAAGTCCACGGGTTCTCCGTTGGCACCACGGCAGCACAGTTGCTTAATAGCTCCAGGGTCCCAGGTTCGATTCCCAGCTTGGGTGACTGTCTGTGCGGAGTCTGCAAGTTCTCCCCGTGTCTGCGTCGGTTTCCTCCGGGTGCTCTGGTTTCCTCCCACAGTCCAAAGATGTGCAGGTTAGGTGGATTGGCCATGCTAAATTGCCCCTTAGTGACCAAAAAGGTTAGGTGGGGTTACTGGGTTACGGGGATAGGGTGGAGGCATGGGCTTAAGTAGGGTGCTCTTTCCAAGAGCCGGTGCAGACTCGATGGGCCGAATGGCCTCCTTCTGCACTGTAAATTCTATGATCTATCTTCAACACTTGGCCTCGGAAATGGAGAGTCCCGCCCCCTGTGTGTTACTTTTGCGAAAAAAGACTCAGCCAAGAGGTTTCCCGACCCAGGGCTGAGGAGGGCAGGCCAGCCAGCAACAGCGAGATGCCGAATCGTGCCTAACCAGCACGAATGGCGAAAGGAGTGAGGCTGGAGGCTGCCACGAAGACCCCCAGGCGAGCAAGGTTAGTGAGAAAACAAAAACACAAGGATTTTGAAACTAATCAGAGCTTTGATGGAATTGATGCTTTGTTTAACATAAAGGATATTCTTAAGGCCTTGCTTTTTGAGAAACGAATGACACCCTGGTAATATGTGGGGCCCCACTTGTTAATCAACCCTGCAGTGAATGTGTGCCTACAGATTAATGGGAGGACTAAGCATCACAAAACATTATAAAGAGTAGAAATGTATGAGTTCTTAAATGTGTAAGCACGTTGCTTTTTTGTATATTCGAGCACTTTTGTGGCTTGCGCCTTTGTGTTCCGAGGGGCGGGGGTCGGCGGGGTCAGGAGGGGTGTGGTATCATGAGGGGGACAACAACAGAAATGAAGCTGAGGGCAGGGCCTCACAAAGTGTAAATCCACCTCTGACTTTACTGCCTGATTCTCAGATTTAATTGATTTTCTTCATGCTCAGAAATGTATCAGTCGCAATTACGAATATATTCAGTGTAAGAATGCACTGTGAGCATCCACTGTGAACTTTCACAGGTCTCTGAGGTGGAGAATTCCAAAAATCCACAATCCTTTTAGTGAAGAAATGTTCCCCCCAGTCCTAAAGGTTGATCTATTATCCTGAGACCGTGACCCTCTACGTTTAGACCCTTCGGCCATGGGAGATGGTGGCCTGGATTTTAACTCAGCCACCCACCGGAAGCAAAGTGGGATTGCAAAGCCACATGGAAGCTGGTGTAAGCCAGAAGCTGCGTGTGCCTCATGTCACTGGGGGTTCCCACCTGGAAGAGTCTGCCTGATTGACAGAACTAGCTTCTATCGTGAGGCAGGCATTGGTGAAGGCCCCAATCCTGGTAGGTATGTGCTCCAGATGGAGGAGAAGGTGTGGGGGGGAGGGGGGGGGGGGGGGGTGATGTCAACCTCAGGAGGGAGCAGGAGTCAACCTAGAGTGGACAAGAGGGATGGGGTCAATGAGACAGTCAATCCCGGCTAAAAGGAGAAATGACCTCGGTGAGGAGAGTTCTTACCTCTACCCCTGAGGTGTGTGTGTGTGTGTAGGGTGTGGGGGGGTGGGGGGGGGGGGGAAGAGGTAATTTATCACCAATTGGGGACCAAATCAAGGATGGTTTTGGGCCGTGTAGCTCAGTAATAAATTATTCAGTGCCTTTGTCCACTGAGGCGGGAGAGGGGGGGGGGGGGGGGGGTTCCACTTGCTTAGGGAGTCTAGTGCAGGAGGGGTTCTGAGACCTGGGAAGAGGGCCGGACACCCAGGACAGAGATCGGGGTTTGGTAGATTGACACTCACATGCCAGCACATGGCTGGGGGGGGGGGTATAGGAAAATCCGACTCGGATTTCGATACACACTTCCTGATCATTTATAGCCCGCTTCCTATCCCAGTGGCACTGAGGTCAATTCTCTTGTCCTCACCAGTCCATTCAGATCTGCTAACACCAACACAAAAAGAGGACTGAAGCCAAGGCACCTTTGTAGATGAAGCGATTTCAGATTACTGCGCAAATATACCCATTAAAGTACCCGGGGGAACCCAGAGTTGATTAAATCCACACAGATGGAGGGCAGCAGAGCAGCATTGCCCCGAAACAAAATGGTTAAAAAGCTGGTGCAGCAACAGGAACATTACGGCACCTGTATAAAGTGGCATGAGGGACAGACCCTTGCAGTGCAGACAGAGTGAGAGAATGTCGAGTGTGCACATGACACCACAAATTCACAAGCCACAAAGCGGTGAGGGAGCAATTAAGATGTCTGTCGAGTTGATTAAAGCTGCGTGGCAGCCATCAGCGTGTCGCTCTGCACTTTGCGCCATGACTGTTGATGGTTGTGGGTAAAATTTAAGACAGTTTAAACAGGACGGCTTGAGAGTGGCTGAGCTGTAATTGTGTGCAGTGTGTCGGAGACAAACCATTGCCTGATTGCCATCAATCCCAAATGGTAAGACCCCAGAACATCACTCTCTGAGCAAGTGTCGTTATCTGTTTTAATTAGGGTATTAATCATTCGGTCATTACACTGCATTTCATAAGCAGTGTCTTACAAATGAATAAGCTATTGATTGTGGTGTTAATAGCACGCTCACAATAACCTGGTAATTATGGCCACACCATGGATGCATGACTAACTGTGTTGCTGCACGTCAGTCTCATTTATGCTTCTCAAATGACCTCTCCATTCACTGCCTGCTGTAGACGTGACTGACTGCACTCAGTCAGAATGAGGCTCTTCCACGTCATCGCTCCATCCACATTCAGACATTACCTGCCTCATTGCATGGCTCAGTGGACAAATGCACTGAATAATTTGTTACTGAGCTACACGGCCCAAAAAACATCCTTGATTTGGTCCCCAACTGGTGATAAGTTACCTCTCCCCACACCCCTACACACACATACACACATACGCACATCCTGAGCAGTAATTGGACATCCTACAATTTACCTCCGTATCCCTATAGAGGGTCCCAATCCCAGGGTTGATCCCAATCCTACCCAGTCGCGTGTGGGCCGAATCACACTCAAGCGTAGCCAGTCACGTAGCCGAGCTTGTGTGACACCTGATGCCTGTGGAACCAGATCCCCACAGTGGCCAGTGCCTTCAGCACAGGGAGGACCTTTGTTCATCAATCAATTAGGATCAGTGGCCGGAGGCAAATCACCAACAATTTGGCTCAACTCTGCTGATCCGTAGATTGCCTTAAAAGCAATCTGCCAGCCTGGCAGTCCACCCTGGGTTTGGGGGCCTAGCCACTCGCGCAGTATACACAACTCAGGTATGGGACATCTGTACTATACACTGTGATATAATACACCTCACAGCCCAGGCAAGGGGCTTCTGCATTGCAAAATTCTGAATACCCAGCCCAGACTATGGATACAAGCACCGTACAACAACAACTTACAGAGCACCTGTATTGCAATGGAATGTCCCAAGGTGCTTCACCATCCAACAAGCATTGGCACTGAGCCACATATCTCCCAAGGTGCTTCACCATCCAACAAGCATTGGCACTGAGCCACATATCTCCCAAGGTGCTTCACCATCCAACAAGCATTGGCACTGAGCCACATATCTCCCAAGGTGCTTCACCATCTAACAAGCATTGGCACTGAGCCACATATCGGGTCAGTTGACGAAAAGGTTTGGTCATCGCAGGAGGCGTGGAGAGAAGAGTGAAGGGAGAGGAACAAGCGATCAAGGTAGCTGAGGGCACAGCCACCAACAGTGGAGCAATTGTGGTTGGGAATCCACCAGGAATCAGAGTAAGAGCGAGCACAGTTATCTTGGAGAGTTGTAGGGTTGGAGGAAAAGGGGAGGGACAGAAATTTGAAAAAAGGACGAGAATTTTAAATTCAAGGTGCTGCTCGACTGGAGCCAATGTACAGTGTCATAGAGTTTTAAAGCACAGTAAGAGGCCCTTCGGCCCATCGTGTCCGCACCAGCCATCAAGCACATATCTACTCTAATCCAATTTTCTAGCAGTTGGTCCATAGCCCTCGTAGGTCTGTGAGTGCAGGGATGATAGGGGGAAGGGACTTGCTGTGAGTTGAGATGATCCCAATTTTACGGAGGTAGAGTCTGGAGGATCAGCCGGGAGTACATTGGAACAGTCAAATGTAAGGGCAATGGAGACATGGATGAGGGTTTCAACGAGATAGACAGGGGCAAAGTTGAAAGGCATTGGACATCTGCACTGGAATGGAATATGATATACAACCCAACGCAGCCAAGGAGCTCCTTAATGTTGTGCAGCGATGACTGAATCCACTGTTTTCATTTCATTCACACATCGATCAGCTGTTCCAGAGTGGCTGCTGTCATATCTCCTTCTCAGGAGTCATGGGTAGTTGCCCTCATCACACCCCCCCCCCCCCCCCCCTCTCCCCTTCATGTTGCGGTTGCTGAAACTCAGACATTGGTGATGTCATGAGGAAATGGAAAGTGCTGCTTCGGTACACAATCTCTCTGTGTGTTTGGGACAGATTAGAAAACCTCACCTTTAAGAGCTCCTCATTTCTGAGGAATACCCAAAGGCTGACCTTCCCCACGTGCAATTTGAGGAGCAGATTCACTGCAGAGGAAGTTCCATTAACTTTCTACAGTTACACACTATCTCCAAATTACAAGGAGAGAGGCTAACATGGCCATGCAGTAAAAGTAGCGGCGTGTATTAAGCAGCGCCTTTCCCCACCACCCTACCTTGTTTTAAACTGATTGTGGAAAGATAGGACTTAAGAGAGCAAAGAAAACTGGCTACCATCAATCAGCTATTTTAAAACAGTGCAGGTAAAAGTCCAGAGCTAATAAAATCCATTACAACAAACTTAAATGTGTTCACATTGGTTTCCCTCCAATAGAAGGGACTGATGATTGCATCTACACAGCCTGTTCCCATTTATCAAGGCCATTGCCAGCTTTGTTTTAACCTGTTGTTCAGCAGTTGCTAGTTTTCTTGGCTAACCTGGGTGTGACTGTAAGGGCCTTAAATGGATTGAACTTTGAGTCGCCAGACCAACGGCCTCAAGAGACTTGACTCCAGCACGAGGAATGGTTGGCTGAGGTCATAGACTCGTGTCATCATTACGGCACAGACAGTGCTAGTTTGGCCCATCAGGAATCAAGAGCTGGCGCCACAGTGGTTAGCACTGCTGCCTCACAGCACTGAGGACCCGGGTTCGTTCCCGGCCCCGAGTCATTCCCCGTGTGGAGTTTGCACATTCTTCCCGTGTCTGCAAGGGTCTCACCCCCACAAACCCAAAAATGTGCAGGTTAGGTATATTGGCCATGCTAAATTGTCCCTTAATTGGAGAAAAAAAGAATTGGGCACTTTAAATTTAAAAAAGGAATCAAGAGCTGGTTACACTGGGACATCATTCTTATCTCAGGTTGAGGTTCAGCTGTGTAGAGGGAGCTTTACTTTATATCTAACACAATGCTGTGTGTGGCCTTGGGAGAGTTTGGTGGGAGAATGTAGAGGGGGACTGATTCTGTGACCTTTGTAACCTGGGAGGTTTCTTCAGCCAATAGCAACGGGACCAGAAGATCGCACCGTTGGTCAATGACGGGCCACCTCAACCACTGGGGAACATGAAGATCCCGTCCACAATCACCAGAACAGGCTTCCATCTACAAACATAACACAACAAACAACTAATGGGAAACAACATGAGGAAAAGCTGCTTTGATCCAGTCATGCCTCACCAAACCTTCCCCCCACCCACCCCATCCCAAAGGTGCTGACCCATAGTGGAATATGGTAAGAAGTGTCCTTCTTCATGTTGTCAGCCCACAGTGAATGGCTGCAGGCTATTGAACTGTACAGTGATACCTGATCCTGTCTTCACACAACATCCAGGATAGCGAACAGGGGCAGGAAACCTAACTGATTCCGTGATAACCGAGGAGATAGTGGAATAACATCATTCACACCAAAAGGGAGACAGAGAATAGAAACAATGTTCCAGTAACATGAAACTCTATTTATTAGCACAAGTAATTAAAAACATGTCTCCTGGAATTCAGAGTCACTGAAACACTGGAGATTAATCGAAATCCTGGCATGAATCATTACACTATTCACCAATCTGTGAAATAATTAGGATTTGACATTTCAGCAGGAACCCATGAGAATCACTAACGCACTCACACAGCCCAACAGTCAAGAGTATGGTGGAATCGATGGGTGATTTATCAGCTTTTCAGAGGAATAAAAAGGAAGCTGTACCCATGCAGTGCCGATTGATTATGTCCACACACAGTCATCCTCTTCTGTTACCTTCCAGGGAGACGTGCGTCGGAAACAAATACAAGTGGGGAGAAGCACGAGTTTCAGACGGTCAAGGAGGGCAGGGCTCTCATGAGGCTTTTGAATTCTTAAATGTTCCTTGGCACAGGCGTCATGTTGTAGCGTTACCAGCGAGGAGTCTCACTACCTGAAGAGCGCGAGGATATCGCTGACATCCTTCCCATTACTTTCTGTCCACGGGGGTTCCTAATAATCTAGCATCGACAACTTGTACTTATATAGCGCCTGTAATGTCATAAACTATCCCAAGGTCCTCAACAGGAGCATTTTCAAATCATGGGGAAGACTAGAAATAGGTGACGCAGTTTAAGAAGAGGTCTCGTGCCAGGATCAAACCTGGGACCCCGCCGCCGTGAGGCTGCAGGGCTAACCCACTGCGCCACCGTGCTGCCCAGGTCTCCCCTTTATGACTGAGGAAGGATGTGGTAATATTGGAGGCAGTTCAGAGGAGGTTCAGATTGATTCCAGGGATGAATGGGTGAACGTATGCGGAGAGATTAAACAGTTTGAGCTTATACTCGCAGGAGCGTAGAAGGATGAGAGGGGTCCTGATTGAGGTATATAAGATACTAAAAGCGATTGATAAAGTAAACATAGACCAAATGTTCTCCCTGTGGGGCAGTCTAGAATGAGAGGTCACAGACATGGGTTGAGAGGCGGTAGATTTCAAACTGAGATGAGGAGGAACTACTTCTCGCAGAGGGTGGTGAATTTGTGGAACTCGCTACCCCATAGTGCGGCAGAGTCTGAATCATGAAATGGTTTCAAGAAGGAGATAGATAGATTTCTGATTAAAAATGGGTTAAAGGGATATGGGGAACAGGTAGGGAGGTGGGTTTGAGACCAGGAAGAGATCAACCACGATTTGATTGAATGGTGGAGCGGGCTCGAAGGGCTGGACTGCCTACTTCTGCACCTAATTCCTATGAGATGAGGAGAATTTCTTTTCAGTTGGTGCGTGTGTGGAATTCTCTTCCCCAGTCAGTAGTGGAAGCCGGGACAGTGAATTTATTCAAGGCTGAGTCCGGGGTTGTGCAGGATTCGGGGTGGGTCAGGCTGGTTCAGGTAGCAAAGTGGAGTTAACACGACAATCAAATTAGGCATGTCTAATTGAATGGCAGAGCAGGCTTGAAGGGCCGAATGGCCTACTCCTGCTCCTACATCCTTTGTTCCAATGGAGACTTGGACAACGAGCCGCATAAGGAGGTGACCAAAACCTTGGTCAAAGAGCCAGGTTTTAAGTGCCTTCTGAAAGCAGGAAGGAGGGACAGAGATGTCGAGGGAGGGAATGCAGAATTTAGGGGCTAGTCATTAACTAACAAGGGAAAATAAATTGATTAGTTATGGCTGAAAGCAATTGGTTCATTTGCAGCTTACAAATTATCATACAAATTGCTCGACTTTGATCTGGGACCTCACCATGGTTTAATTGCAACACTATGTTACTTACAACACTATGGTGTATTCAATTTTGAACTGGGCTACAAACCATAATCCCATAAGAAATAGGAACAGGAGTAGGCCATTCAGCCCTCCAAGCTTACTCTGCCATTTAATACGAAAGTCCACTTGCCTGCCTTCTCTCCGGAACTCTTAATTCCCACTGATTAGAAACCTATCGATCTCAGTCTTGAAAATGTTCAGGGACTCGGAGGCAGGATTCTCCCCCGGCGGGATTCTCTGTTCTGACGGCGCCCGGGGGTTTCCCGATGGCGTGGGGCTGCCCCACAATGGGAAACCCCATTGACCGGCCGGCGTAACGGAGAATCCTGCCGGCGGGTCAGGGCAGAAAAGTGGCGCGGCAGGGCGGAGAATCCAGGCCCGGATTCCACAGCTTCCCGCGGTAATGAATCCCAAAGATTCACCGCTCTTCGAGAGAAGAAATTATTCCTCAAATCCATCTGTTTTTTAAAAATACATGTAGAGTACCCAATTATTTGTTTCCAATTAAGGGGCAATTTAGCATGGCCAATCCTCTACCTGCACATCTTTGGGTTGTGGGGGTGAAACCCATGCAGACACAGGGAGAATGTGCAAACTCCACACAGACAGTGACACAGGGCCGGGATTCGAACCCGGGTCCTCAGCGCCGTAGGCAGCAATGCTAGCCATTGTGTCACCGTGACACCCCTCAAATCCATCTTAAATGAGCTCCTTCTTATTCTGTGCCCTCCGCTCCTACACTCTCCCATGAGTGGAAACATCCGTCCCACATTTACCCGTCTAACCCCCGAAGAAACTTACATGTTTCGATCATTCTTGTGAAACCCCAAGGAACTAACAGGCATCCGTCTATTTCCCTCTCCAAAATACACAAGCAGAAAATCACACAGCACAGGCTACAAGATATTTGGTCCATCAAACCAGAACCACTATTTTACTCCATCAGCCACCCTGTGTATCCCACTCGCCCAATATCTCCGAATATTCCTTTTCTTTGGCACGGAGTACTGACACCGTTGTGCGAGACAATCTGTTGGGAGGCAGGGAGGCACATTTGGCGGAACCTTTTTTAGAATAAATTTAGAGACCCAATTATTTTTTTTCCCAATTAAGGGGCAATTTAGCATGGCCAATCCACCTAGCCTGCACATCTTTGGGTTGTGGGGGCGAAACCCACACAGACACGGGGAGCGATACAGGGTTCAGCAACGTGGTAATACAAAGTGGCCCGACTTTACGATAATCACGGAAAGAATAAAAGGTGTTTCTCTGTTTACCTGCTACAAATATAGCAGTCAATATGGTCGCCTTTCTTAATCCTACTCTCACAAGTGACGAAAGACGTGCTTGTTAGGTAATTTGGACATTCTGAATTCTCCCTCTGTGTTCCAGGACAGGCGCGGAATGTGGTGACTAGGGGCTTTTCACGGTAACATCATTGCAGTGTTAATGTGAGCCTACTTGTGACACTAATTTTTTTTTTTAATTTAGAGTACCCAATTCCTTTTTTCCAATTAAGGGGCAATTTAGCATGGCCAATCCACCTATCTTGCACATCTTTGGGTTGTGTGGGCGAAACCCACGCAAACACGGGGAGAATGTGCAAACTCCACATGGACAGTGACCCAGAGCCAGGATCGAACCTGGGACCTCGGCGCCGTGAGGCAGTAGGGCTAACCCACTGCGCCACCG
Organism: Scyliorhinus canicula; assembly: GCF_902713615.1. Taxonomy (NCBI): domain Eukaryota; kingdom Metazoa; phylum Chordata; class Chondrichthyes; order Carcharhiniformes; family Scyliorhinidae; genus Scyliorhinus; species Scyliorhinus canicula. The sequence continues at coordinate 113,661,068 of NC_052161.1, read as the reverse complement.
TGCTGCCCCCACTTGTGACATTAATAAAGATTATTACCTCGGGGACTGCAGCGGTTCAAGAAGGCAGCTCTCAACCACCTTCTCAAGGGCAACTAGGGATGGGCAATAAATGCTGGCATAGCCAGCAACGCCCACATCCCGTAAATGAATTTTTAAAATATATGCTGTGTCATTTCCTTACTCGGATTCTCTCTGCCTTTTCATGGTCTTGTGTACTTACACAGACATCTTTCATGACTTGTGCAACTACATAAACAAAGTTCCTCTGTTCCTCTATTTAAATATGGCACATTTCCTACAGTTGTCACCTATTTGCCCATGCTGCCAACCTATTTAGATCCTTGGGCAGTATTTCACAATCTCAATCACAGTTGTCCATACCCTGGTTACAAAGCCATCAGCAAATTTCAATATTGTTCCCCGAATTCCCAACCCCAGGGCGTTTGGGAATGCATGATAAATAAGGGCAGCCCCCAAAATAGAATACCACTAGTGCCTTTCCATCGAAAGGCTTCTCTTCATTCCCAACTTTGTTTTCCACCCCCTAATTTCAATCTTCCTTTACCCACGCACACTCTTTAATTCCGTTTGCCATTATCTTCGTTCTATCGTATCCAGGAAGGAAAGAAAGAATTTGTTTCTGTGCAGTCGGGATTTCCAAAGACCTAACTTATTTATCTTGATGCTTTTTGGAAATCCATGTAAACCGTACCCCGTTGCATTTCCAGTCACGATTGCCACTGTTGGGAGTCGGTTAGTTCAGTTGGCTAGAGTGTGTTCTGCAGAACAACACGAGCTGAGGTCATTCCTGGGGCCGGTCTCCTCATCTGGTCTATTGTATTGTGGCCTAAATCATGATGAACAACCCTCAAACAATGAGAACTCTACACGGAGAGAGAGAATGCCATCATTAATACTTCAGATAGATGATAGGGAGTAAGGAATTTACAATGCGAGCCAGGAAGACAAAAAAAAGAATAAAGGAATAGAAGACAGGCAGAAGAGGTGCAGATGGGGAGACTGACAGCCCCTCAGGCTCGATGCTTGAAGTCCGGTTGGTTATGAATAATTTTGACTTGAAGCTGGGCCATGGTTTTAAGGCTGCTATATCGATGGCAGCTGTAACAGTCAAGCTCCTGAGAAACTGAAGGATTTCTAGCTGTGCTGGAAACGAAATGGATGGCACTGAGGAGATTGAAAGAATTGATTTCCACAACACACATGCAGGCAGTGATATGCAAACTGCAGCTCTTAAACAACAACACATCAATTATTAGAATGAAAGGACATCAAGCACATCGCATACTGAGACAGGTACACTGCGCCCTTCAAACTGCGCAGCACTCGATGTTTTCATAAGCAACCATGTAGCAGGTCCCAATGGCAGGCTCCCATCCTGCTGTTGAAAGGCCTGTCGAGAACGAAAGCTGCCTTCGCGAGACATTCCATTTATTTATCTCTCATTGATCTTTTACACCGAAACCTCTCTTAAAACCAAACCACCGCTCTCTCGGTGGGGCCGGGGATTACCAGACCAGACAAATCCGAGTTAAAGTTCTGGGAGATATGCTGACCTGGTACAGTTTGAAAGAAAGGGAGGAGTCAGAGGCATGATGGGATGAAATTGAATTGCATTTATATAGCGCTTTTCACGAGACATCTCAAGTGTTTTGCAACTAATGGAATAATCTGGAGGTGTAGATGTATTTTCCACGCCTGATCCAGTGCCCCTGACAGTAAAATGAAGCGAAAAGACTGGGATTGGCTGTGATGCTGCCCATAGTTGAACATCCTGTTGATATTTGATGGTCTGGGATATATACAGTAGGGAACTAAATCATAGCAAGAAGTCAGCAGAACAGAGAAAGCGGGAGGAAATGGAGTTACAGTCTTCTCAGAACGATGGGCGCGATTCTCCGCTGCCCACGACGGGTCGGAGTATAGCGGGAGGGCCTTCCCGACAATTTTCACGGCCTCCCGCTATTCTCCCCCCCCCCCCCGACACGAATCGCTGCTCGCCGTTTTTTACGGTGAACAGCGATTCTCCGCAGGCCGATGGGCCGAGTACCGCGGAGTTTACGGCCGTTTTCACGGCTGCGATCACACCTGCTTTCAGCGTTCGTGAAAACAGCCGCAAAGTGCCCGTCCCGGACAACCATGTCACCGATTGGCACGGCCGCACCACGGCCGTGCCAAGGGTGGCATGGGCCTGCGATCGGTGGGCACCGATCGCGGGCAGCGGGTCCAATACCCGCGCACTATTTGTTCTTCCGCCGCCCCGCAGGATCAGTCCGCGGGGCGGCTGAGGGGCATGACGGCCCGCGCATGCGCGGGTTTGACGCGTCTGCGTGATGACGTCATCCGCGCATGTGCGGGTTGGAGCGGTCCAATCTGCGCATGCGCGGCTGACGTCATCGTGCGCGTCAGCCGCCGTGACTCTTGGCCCCGATTCCCCCGGCCCCGATACTAGCCCCGCCCGGGGGTGAGAATCGGGTCCCGGGACGGAGCTCCGAGGCTGGCATGAAACATGGCCAGTTTCACGCCAGCCTTCACGGCACGCCGGATTTGCGGAGAATCGTGCCCAGAGAGTTCGGGTGAAGAGTGGGGGTCAGTTTTGTGTGATCTAGTGCTCAATGCAAAGGCGGAGGGGGGTGGGGGTCACACTCTGGGGAATCACTGGTGCGTCAGGGAGAAACTGCTGCCCCAGAAACAGCAGCAGAGTCACCCCAAAGAAGGCATGGAGAGCACTCCAGTGTATCCAGTGATAGCTGAGCCACACAGATCCAGAATGTCCCAGGTTCAATCCCTGCCCATGCCAGGTTCCTGGAGTAGGAAGTGGGTCAGCAGTGCCTCAGTGGGTAGCACTCTCATCTGCTGAGTCAGAACACAATGGGTTCAAGTTTCATTCTAGAAACCTGGGCACATATTGAATGCTGACATGCCAGTGCCTCAGTGAAGGAGTGCTGCACTGTCAAAGGGGCCGTGTTCTGAATGCAACTGAGGCCCCGTCTGTCCTCACAGGTCAACTCTTCCTGGAGTCCAGACCAATATTTATCCCACAATCAACACCACTATCACAGGTGATCTGGTCTTTGCTCTTTATGGGATTTTGCTGTGTACCAGTCGTCGTCACATTTCCTACAGTGGCTTCAAAAAGTACTTAATTGGTCGTAAAGCGTTTTGGGACATCCCAAGATCACGAGAGGCGCTACATAAATGCAAGTCGTTCTTTCTTCAGGACAGGGAATCAACCACAGCTCCCGCTTCCGATCCCACTGGGATAGTGCACCTAGATAAGGATCCCACGTGGCCCCAGAGAAGACGTTTTCCTCCTGCCTTTCCGGAAACCCCCCATCAGTGCGGCAGAGTGAACGCAGAACGAGACTGGCCCCGGTCCTATTGGACACTCACCGTTAAGAATAGCACATCTACATTGGCAGGTTAACTCCCCATTCCCTAACTCAGGGATTGACAGCTGAGCTGTACCAGCTCTAACAGTCACCTTGGCGATGGAACCGAGCATTTTTCTGGTCTGAATGACCCAGTGCTACCCTCGACAGTGAATCATCAGGGGGCTTTTTCATACTTCTCATTGGAGAGATGGAATTAGCCACACTGCCGGTTGAACACAGTATGTTCCGCCCTTCCGCGATGCTCCTCTCCTCTCAGGCGGAGTGTGAATTACCACAAGTATTTATAAACGTGGACTGGGCACCATGGCTGCAGAGGGGGAGCAAGATGCTAAAAAATCCCCAGTGAAATAAAGAGCACCCCCAATGGGAACATGAACTGCACACTATTCAGTCCCTGTGTCAACACCAAATGGAGAATTTCACCTTCTTCAAGGGAGACCTTTGCCATGAGAGATTTATGGAATAGCACCCATGCACGAAGCAGGTATGCACACACTGCTTCCCCGACTCTTTAATTTAATTTAATTTAATTTAAAGGGCCTCACGGTAGCATCAATGCTTCACAGCTCCAGGGTCCCAGGTTCGATTCCCGGCTGGGTCACTGTCTGTGTGGAGTCTGCACGTCCTCCCCGTGTGTGCGTGGGTTTCCTCCGGGTGCTCCGGTTTCCTCCCACAGTCCAAAGATGTGCGGGTTAGGTGGATTGGCCATGCTAAATTGCCCGTAGTGTAAGGTTAATGGGGGGATTGTTGGGTTATGGGTTACGGGTTACGTGGGTTTAAGTAGGGTGATCATTGTTCGGCACAACATCGAGGGCCGAAGGGCCTGTTCTGTGCTGTACTGTTCTATGTTCTAATGCTCACCGTTGCCACAGAGACAGTAGTGTGTTTAAGCTTTGCTGCCAATTTTACCCCAAAGGGGATTTGCAAATGACCACATTAAGCTGAGAAAGGAGTGGATATTTCATGCTAACCTTCCCATGGTACTGTAAATACACAAAGGAAGTGGGCTGCAGGCGCTCCAATAACCAGTGTTGGCCTTGACTTGGATTCTCCTCTTCAGTGTAGTTGTAGAGCAGCAGGGCCTGTGCCTGTCCCTTCAAATCTTCCCTTACCCTGCTGGGTGGGACGCCTCTGCAGCTGCACAGACTGCCCTACTGGGATTTCCACTCCCAAGGTGGAAGCACTGCTGCACCAAGTGACACAAACGGGAACTGGAAAGAGCAAGAAGCAGCCAAAGGTGGCATCAAAGTTCCCACTGGAGGCCTGAGCCAAGGTCTGTGTTTGAACTGGAAGGAGGGAAGGGGTGGGGACCAGGCCCTCTCTTTATTGGGGTAACTCAGGGCCTTTCCCCTGGGGAACAGCAAAGGAGAGTCGCATCTGGCTGTGAAATGTGCAAATTGCTAACGGCAACCATCTTGATGCCATTTCTTTCCGAATGCTTGGACTTTCACCAGTTCCCAGGAATATCTGAGAGCCTGAAGGGCGGTCACAGGCTGCACTTTCAAACAAAGACTTTCTGGGGGCAGCATGTGGTGCAGTGGTTAGCATTGTTGCCTATGGCGCTGAGGACCCGGGTTCGAATCCCGGCCCTGGGTCACTGTCCGTGTGGAGTTTGCACATTCTCCCCGTGTTTGCGTGGGTTTCGCCTCCACAGGTTAGGTGGATTGGCCGCGCTAAATTGCCCCTTAATTGGAAAATAAATAATTGGGTACTCTTTAATAAAAAACAAGGACTTGCTCAGCCATTTGCCTGCTCCTCCAAAGTGGTGAAATCTGGCCCTCGATACAAATGAGACATCAATTCTCGCACCGAGGAAAGGAAAAGGCAGAGGGAGAAAATACCCTCAGGAAAAGTGCAGCTCCTCGCAGAGCCGTGTAGAGTAGAGGCAGTCGTGTACCAATCCTGCTGTATGAAACTAATCAACACCTGATGGGGAGATTGCAGAGATCTTGTGACCCTTGCAGATCTCTGAAACTCACCCCCCCTCCCTGATTTTATTCATCCCTGGAGAGCGCATCTTTCAAATGGTTCCGACTCCCAAGAACCCTGACATGATATAGAACTTAAATAAAAAACAGAGGCTCAGCAGGTCTGGCAGCATCTGTGGAGAGAGAAACAGTTAACGTTTGGAGTCCAATATATGACTCTTCTTCGGTAAAGAACTTGGACTCCAAACGTTAACCCTGGGCACAATCATCCGGTCACACCGCGACGGAAAAGCAGCTTACTGCGGCGCAAACATGGCCGGTGAAAGCCGGGAGACTCCACTCCCGGGATCCACCCAGCTCGCAAAGCCTCCCGAGATTCAACGCAATCTCACGAGACATTGCAAAGGGAATCTTGCCCACAATGGGTGGGATCACGTTTTGGAAAATCTGCATATTAGAGCGAGGCAGTAAGCCTTACTCAAATGTGCAGATTCCCAAGGTACTTCTTGAGGCTTTGGGATTCAATCCCTTCGCCTCGGGTACCTTGAGCGAGTGCCATTTGGTACTGGGCTGCACAAATGGGGACCAAACACAATGGCACTCGTGAGGGCCCCCAAGGGGATTGGAGGTCCCCAGCTGCATGCCCCTTGGGCAGGGTGGTGCCCTGGCATTGCTGGTGTCAGCTGGGTACCCATGCAGTGCCACCCTGGCACTGTCAAGGTACCCAGGTGCTGCTGTCAGCTGGCAGGGCACTGCCAAGCTGGCATTTTTGTGCGGGTGATTGGGCTGGGGTTTCCCACAGTGGCTGTTGGGTTGGAGCCAGGGGACCTTCCAATGTTGTGGGGGGGGGGGAAGAAAAAAAAGGTCAGGGATTCTTTTTGTGGGCCTTGGAGAGCAGAGCTCCCCATTGTAAAAAACGGGCCCATATGTGGCCCTGGCCACGCCTTCCCCATTCAGGCCCTTTATTCAACACAAGTAGCGTTGAACAGCCATGTGTTTCTCGGCATTGCGAGTGCTGGGAAACACACGGCTAAATGCGGTCGCTGGGGGACTTTGTTCCCTTTTGGGAAGATCATGCTCCCTGTTTCTCTCTCCACAGATGCTACCAGTCCCGCCGAGCCTTTCCAACATTTTCCGTTTTTATTTCAAATTTTCAACATCTGCAGTATTTGCTTTAGTTCTAGTACAGAACTTATCATCACTCTAGGGAGCGGGGTAAGGGGAGCAGGAACATAGGTAAAACCGGAGATAACAAGAGGAAAGTTCCCAAATAGATTTCCGCAGGCCCTCAGACGGGTAACCAGACCCAAACCAGACTTCTGACGGCCAAATAACTGACTGTACCTGTCACATGATGCTGCATCTCTTCAGGTCGGACGTCACAATCATCTGTAACAGAAAAACAAAACTATTAATAGTGTTGCACAAAATAAATACCGAATGAACACACACATATATACACGTGCATACGCACAGGCATGCATACATACATGTGCACGCATGTGCATACAGGCACAGACACGCACGCATGCACACCCAGACACACACACACACACACACACACGGAGACACTGTTTGAAAGTGCTGCTCATACATCACACGGCAAATAAACTACCTGGTGCACCATTAGGTGGAATATATACTGAAACAGGCCACCTGGTCCAACTAGTCGAAACCAGTTACAGACCAGGTCAGTCCCAGGTTCAATTCTGAGTCTCAGCACATTGGCTGGTCCTGTTCCATGTGCTGGTTACAGAGCTTTAATTGGGTTCAATCCCTTTGGGTTTGGATGAGGAGGAGAAACACTTTACAAATAAGAAGTACTTTCAATAGGCCCCTTACACAGTGCAGGAACTGTTTTGTCCAGTTGTCGTCTCATTAATTGCCAGCACACGCCTCAAGCCCAGGACTCCAACCAAGCTCTTATCTCTGGTGTCTGGGGCACTTTCACTGTGCTGACCTTCTGAAGGAGCTTTCCACTTACTGCCATTGTCCAGACACTCACCACAAATTATTTCAAAACTCTTCACGTTCAAATATTTTATCTGCTGCATTTTCCTTTTGAAAAGCAATCAAGGATTCAGCCTCTTCCAAATCCGAGCAACTATTTGCATAACAAAACTAATCCTCTTCTTTTTAGCTTCCTCTGAGCCTTGTTCATCGTCACTGTGGCCAATTGAGCAGCCTGGCGAGATACTGAGCCAGGAAGAGCCAAGTAAAGCTTCCCCAGGCTGTGCTGAATTGGCCTGCTTTAGAACATAGAACATAGAACGATACAGCGCAGTACAGGCCCTTCGGCCCTCAATGTTGCACCGACATGGAAAAAACTAAAGGCCATCTAACCTACACTATGCCCTTATCATCCATATGCTTATCCAATAAACTTTTAAATGCCCTCAATGCTGGCGAGTTCACTACTGTTGCAGGTAGGGCATTCCACGGCCTCACCACTCTTTGTGTAAAAAACCCACCTCTGACCTCTGTCCTATATCTATTACCCCTCAATTTAAGGCTATGTCCCCTCGTGCTAGCCACCTCCATCCGCGGGAGAAGGCTCTCGCTGTCCACCCTATCTAACCCTCTGATCATTTTGTATGCTTCTATTAGGTCACCTCTTAACCTTCTTCTCTCTAACGAAAACAACCTCAAGTCCATCAGCCTTTCCTCATAAGATTTTCCCTCCATACCAGGCAACATCCTGGTAAATCTCCTCTGCACCCGTTCCAAAGCTTCCACGTCCTTCCTATAATGAGGCGACCAGAACTGTACGCAATACTCCAAATGCGGCCGTACTAGAGTTTTGTACAACTGCAACATGACCTCATGGCTCCGGAACTCAATCCCTCTACCAATAAAGGCCATCACACCATAGGCCTTCTTCACAACCCTATCAACCTGGGTGGCAACTTTCAGGGATCTATGTACATGGACACCGAGATCCCTCTGCTCATCCACACTACCAAGAATTTTTACCACTTCTTCCCTACGCACCTCAATTCCATCTATTCTAATAGCCTGGGTCGCAGCATTCTCCTCCACAATATTATCTTTTTCCTGAGTGAATACTGACGAAAAATATTCATTTAGTATCTCGCTTATCTCCTCAGCCTCCACACACAACTTCCCACCACTGTCCTTGACTGGCCCTACTCTTACCCTAGTCATTCTTTTATTCCTGACATACCTATAGAAAGCTTTTGGGTTTTCCTTGATCCTACCTGCCAAAGACTTCTCATGTCCCCTCCTTGCTCGTCTTAGCTCTCTCTTTAGATCCTTCCTCGCTTCCCTGTAACTATCAAGCGCCCCAACTGAGACTTCACGCCTCATCTTCACATAGGCCTCCTTTTTCTTCTTAACAAGAGATTCCACTTCTTTGGTAAACCACGGTTCCCTCGCTCTACCCTTTCCTCCCTGTCTGACTGGTACGTACTGATCAAGAACATGCAATAGCTGTTCCTTGAACAAGCTCCACATATCCAGTGTGCCCAACCCTTGCAGCCTACTTCTCCAACCTACACATCCTAAGTCATGTCTAATGGCATCATAATTGCCCTTCCCCCAGCGATAACTCTTGCCCTGCGGGGTATACTTATCCCTTTCCATCACTAATGTAAAGGTCACCGAATTGTGGTCACTGTCTCCAAAGTGTTCACCTACCTCCAGATCTAACACCTGGCCTGGTTCATTACCCAAAACCAAATCCAAAGTGGCCTCACCTCTTGTTGGCCTGTCAACATATTGTGTCAGAAAACCCTCCTGCACACATTGTACAAAGAACGACCCATCCAATGTACTCGAACTATATCTTTTCCAGTCAATATTAGGAAAGTTAAAGTCTCCCATAACAACTACCCTGTTACTTTCGCTCTTTTCCAGAATCATCTTCGCCATCCTTTCCTCTACATCTCTAGTACTATTAGGTGGCCTATAGAAAACTCCCAGCAGTGTGACCTTTCCTTTCCTGTTTCTAACCTCAGCCCATACTACCTCGGAAGAAGAGTCCCCACCTTGCATCCTTTCTGCCACCGTAATACTGTCCTTGACTAGCAGCGCCACACCGCCCCCTCTTTTGCCCCATTCTCTGACCTTACTAAAGCACCTAAACCCCGGAACCTGCAACAACCATTCCTGTCCCTGCTCTATCCATGTCTCTGAAATGGCCACAACATCGAAGTCCCAGGTACCAACCCATGCTGCCAGTTCCCCTACCTTATTTTGTATACTCCTGGCATTGAAATAGACACACTTCAAACCACCGACCTGAACACTGCCGCCCTCCTGCGAAGTCAAATCTGTGCTCCTGACCTCTCTACTCTCAATCTCTCGCACCCCAAAACTACAATCCAGGTTCCCATGCCCCTGCTGAATTAGTTTAAACCCCCCCAAAGAGTACTAACAAATCTCCCCCCCAGGATATTGGTGCCCCTTAGGTTCAGATGTAGACCATCCTGTCTATAGAGGTCCCACCTTCCCCAGAAAGAGCCCCAGTTATCCAGAAATCTGAATCCCTCCCGCCTGCACCATCCCTGTAGCCACGTGTTTAATTGATCTCTCTCCCTATTCCTCGTCTCACTATCACGTGGCACGGGCAACAACCCAGAGATAACAACTCTGTTTGTTCTCGCTCTGAGCTTCCATCCTAGCTCCCTAAAGGCCTGCCTGACATCCTTGTCCCCTTTCCTACCTATGTCGTTAGTACCAATGTGGACTACGACTTGGGGCTGCTCCCCCTCCCCCTTAAGGACCCGAAAAACACGATCCGAGACATCACCTACCCTTGCACCTGGGAGGCAACATACCAAACGTGAGTCTCTCTCGCTCCCACAAAATCTCCTATCTGTGCCCCTGACTATTGAGTCCCCAATTACTAATGCTCTGCTCCTCTCCCCCCTTCCCTTCTGAGCAACAGGGACAGACTCTGCTAGAGTCCCGCACCCCATGGCTTACCCCTGGTAAGTCGTCCCCCCCACAAGTATCCAAAACGGTATACTTGTTACTCAGGGGAACGACCGCAGGGGGTCCCTGCACTGACTGCTTCTTCCCGGTCCCTCTTACAGTTAGCCAAAGGAGAGTTTGGACTTCTGGTACTGGCTTCAGTGGCCCTCTGTTCGAAAGCTGTCCTGTGACTATTGACAGAAAAGCTCATGTGACCTATGGAAATATTCTGATTTTCTGAAAATATTAAATGGAAACATTACAAATACGCACGAGGTGGAGAAGGCTAACGACCTAAAAAAGAGAAAGCTGAACTGCAAACCCAGCTATCAGGAGTCATACAGCAACGACCAAGCCACCACAGAGGGTTGACACATTCGGAATGGTGCGACAAATGAACGTGAAGTTGTTAGTACAACGGTATACAAATGCTGTGTCGCATCGAAGGAAGTGACCACAGCACCAGGCTAAAGACTGGGCTATAGAGCAAGCTAGCAGTCTTTCCTGTTACTACCGAGACTCCTGTGGCAAACAGGCCAGATGCTGATGTTGAACTTTCAAACAGGTCAGCACACCAGTCTGCATGCCAGAGCACGATGCAGGAACTTCCTATGGATCACAATCCTGGAGTTTATTCCATTGTCGATGATGGCGCAATCCTACTTTCTGCAGCTGACCCCAAGGTACGTAGTGGCGCAGCCTAGCGCAGAAGGGAGTGTGGAAGATACCACTATTTACAAAAATAGAAAAACCTACCCTAAGGGTAGGCGGGGGGGGGGGGGGTCTTCCTTTGCTCATCTCCAGCAGTGGCTCTGTTCACTTCTCACTCGGGTACTGAATTCTCCTCCTGTCTATGCAGCAGCACTGAGTGACACGGCTGCAAGGTTCATCACAGAAGCTGCAACATTCTTCACTTTGACAAACCAGTGCTTTCAACTTTTCCAATGTGCAGCGCAGGAGACGATGTGAGGGAGAACTTCAGTTTGTTGTATTCCTTTTCAAGAGGTTGTGATTGCTCGAGCCCTGGAGGTTTCACTGTTCAATCAGTTTTTCCTTGACTGGTCTTCACTGCCTTTACATTGAGGTCACCGTAAGTGTCACAGTCCAGGAGCCAGTTGTCATGAGACGCTGCTATGCCCCTCCACCAATATGTTTGTCTTCCGAAGAGATGCTAAGGGAATACAATTCCTCCATGTTTTCAAAGAGAGCCAAGAACACTGCTGGAGATTGACACCTTTGGTGCAATTGACTTGGAGCAGGGATGGGTGAAGAGAAGAAAGAGTTGGACGGAAACTGCAAATAGCACAAGAGGTTAACAGTTTGTGGGAGGAGTGAACTTGGGGTGGGATGTAGAACAAAGGGTTAACTCGAATAATAGTTACTGAGCATTTGCATAAGGGGCTTTGTCACAGTGATGTGACTCATTGAGAGAAGATGACTGAGTGTAGAGTCGTTCCAGCTAGATCTTGGTCGTGTTTAACCTTTGGAAATAGTTAGAATGTAAATAAATGTGCTTTCAACAAAAGAGCATTGCCTCCAGCAAGATCTCTTCTAGAGTGAGAAGCTAACGAATCCTGAGATAAAACCACAATATCGGACACACATAATGTCTTCTGAGGGACAGCCAGTTCCTTCCACATTACCGACAAGTCAGCCATTTGCAGAATTGACATTCCAATGGAAAGGTTACTTACAGTTCAAGGATTGTTGATCAATAAGTATTTTACTTAATAAATAGGAGTGTGTTGCTATAACCTATTGCCATACAAACGTTTGGCTTTGTGCTTTTAAGTTACCAACATAAATTTGGCTTTTTCCTTAAAACTGTAACGATCTGCTAACTTCTGATGTCTGGTGACTCCCAAGCTGTCTGGAGACAAAAGCAATTTACAAGTGAGACAGGCTTGTTCTCTTGAAACATGGCTACCTTGTTCACTGAGAGACCCGAACACCGATTACTGTTCACAGCCTCATCTATTCCATGCTGAGCTGAGCTACCGCCAGGCAGCCTACTCCCTTGGGCTCAGTTTAGAATCTCCAGGTAGGCCTCGTTGCCATGGCAAAGGGCACTGTGGAAACTCTTTGCCACATCATCAGGGAGAGGAGAGGGTGAGCACAGAGGCTGTGATGGATAATACCCACTTAGTACAAAATTCATTTGGAAGTAAAATCACAGCTGAGGCACAGAAATCCCTGTGGTTCAGATACTTGGGCGATCACCTTTAAGAATAATGTAAATACCTGGGACGGGATTCTCCGACCCCCCGCCGGGTCGGAGAATTGCCAGGGGCCGGCGTCAATCCCGCCCCCGCCGTGTCCCGAATTCTCCGGCACCAGAGATTCAGTGGGGGCGGGAATCGCTCCGTGCCAGTCGGCGTGCCCCCCCCCCCGGCGATTCTCCGGCCCGCGATGGGCCGAAGTCCCGCCGCTGTCATGCCGGTCCCGCCGGCGTGGATCAAACCACCTAACTTACCTGCGGGACCAGGCGGCGCGGGCGGGCTCCGGGGTCCTGGGGGGGGGGGGGCGCGGGGCGATCTGGCCCCATGGGGTGCCCCCACGGTGGCCTGGCCCGTGATCGGGGCCCACTGATCGGTGGGCGGGCCTGTGCCAAGGGGGCACTCTTTTCCTTCCGCCTTCGCCATAGTCTTCACCATGGCGGAGGTGGAAGTGACCCCCTCCCCTACGCATGCGCGGGGATGACGTCAGCAGCCGCTGGCGCTCCGGCGCATGCGCGGACTTCCACCGGCCGGCGAAGCACCTTCGGCCCCGGCTGGCATGGCGCCAAAGACCGTTCCCACCAGCCGGCGGAGCGCCAACCACTCCGGCGCGGGCCTAGCCCCTCAATGTTAGGGCTTGGCCCCTAAAGGCGCGGAGACTTCCGCACCTTTGGGGCGGCCCAACGCCGGAGTGGTTCACGCCACTCCATCACGCCGGGACCCCCCCCCCGCCCCGTCGGGTACGTGAGAATCCCGGCCCTGGTGTCAGAGATTCTGCCCCTTCTACCAACGCTAGTGGGGCTTTGTTTACTTGGTTATGTCACTCTGACCTCGGCACGCTGCCTTCAACCAGAAAGTAGAAGCTTTGATGCAGGTTCCAAAATGTCAGCCCACCTCTGGAAGCATGACTGCTCAAGAGCATTAAGTAATTGGAGAAAATAAATTCAGTCACAGTGGGTACCTCGGTGAACAGCGCACAGGGAGAGGTGTTGGTGAGAATTGTCTGCCCTCTAGGTCAGCGTGGCCCACGGGTACAAAGCCTGCCAAAAGGGCTGAGCAAATTCTGGGGAGACAGAGGCATCGTGATAATGCAGCTGGATAGTAACCCGAGCCCCAGGTTCTGGGAACATGGGTTCAAATCCCACTATACCAGCTGGTGGAATTGAAATTCAATTTATTAATCTGGAATATAAAGCTAGTCTCAGAAATAGCGGCCAAGACATTGTCATCGATTGTTGTAAGAGCCCATTTGGCCTTTAGAGAAGGAAATCTGCTGCCCTTACCCCGTCTGGCCTACATGTGGCGCCAGACTCACAGCAATGTGATTGACTCTTTATTGCCCTTTGAATTTGCCTCGCAACCTGCTCAGCTCACGGGCAATTAGAAATGGGCAACAAATACTGGCCTTGCTGGTGACTCCCACATACTATAATCCCATTGATCTGGATTTTAATAATTCTTCAGGCCCATGAAGAGCCCAAATTCTGCTGGATTCCACTGAGTGTTCAACAGCTCCAACCAACCTACCCACCCCTTCCCAGGAGCCCTGCCTGCCCATCACTCCCCCACCAGCCCCACCCATCTCTAACCAGCCCACTGCTGCCCAGTAGCCCCACTCATCCCCAGCCAGTCCACCCACCCCTGCCCAACCCATCTCCAACCAGCCCACCCATCCCTGCTCACCCCTGCCCAGAAGGGGTCCTACCAGTCTACCCACCCCCACCCAGGAGCCCCACCCACCCCACGCATCTCCAACCAGCCCACCCATCCCTGCCCATCCACAATCAGCAGCCTCGCCCATCCCCACCCAGCAAGCCCGCCTCACCCTGCCAGCTCAATCCCCACATTGAGTGCATTTATATTGTGTGTTCTCTGTTTGTGAGATGTGCACGAGCTGTGAAAAGGAGCATTCCATAACATCATAGCTCAGGTCACACCAGTTGAGGCAGTGGCCATCTTTCTGTGGCCTCCAGCGAACTGACAGAAAGCAGAGTCAATTGGAACTGTGTAAAGAGGGAGAAAACACAGGCGGTGTGGCAACAAGATCCCACTCTGTTGGGATTTGTAAGCTGTGCAGCCAGTTCCTGTGAGAATCACTTGCTACAGGGCAGCACGGTGGCGCAGTGGGTTAGCCCTGCTGCCTCACGGCGCCGAGGTCCCAGGTTCGATCCCGGCTCTGGGTCACTGTCCGTGTGGAGTTTGCACATTCTCCCCGTGTTTGCGTGGGTTTCACCCCCCACAACCCAAAGATGTGCAGGGTAGGTGGATTGGCCACACTAAATTGCCCCTTAATTGGAAAAAATGAATTGGGTACTCTAAATTTATAAAAAAAAAAAGAATCACTTGCTACATGGATCTCGGCCTGTAGCTCCCGAGCAGTCCAGTGATGGGAAATACTAATGTGCATGAGGGCCACGATGGCATAGGCTTGTGCCATGATGTCAACACAGGAATCCCCCTGGAATCGGAACTGGGGCTCAGCTGGCACCATGAAGGAACCACCCAGTGATAATAAACTATTTTCTGGGCTCCCCCCCCTCCCTCATCACTGATCTGCACTGGCCGAACAGGAAGGATGTGGAACAAGAACAAAATAAAAAAATACAGCTGAAGTTTTGAACCAACTGAAAGCCCGACAGTACGTGGATGGCGGAGGAGGATGGGATAAACACAAGAGAAACACTCAGAATTACCACTGCTCCATAATGGTGGGTTCAACCATCTGGACAAGGCCCGTGTGGGCACAGAAGGTGTCGCAGCCTTGGCCCAGTTGGTAATACACCTGCCTGAGTGGCCGTTGGTTCAATGCCATGTCAGGGACTTGGACAGGCAAGCTCTTCAGTGGGTACCGTGGGAGTGCCACACTGTCGGAGGAGCCGTGTTTAAAAAGATCCCGTGGCACTACTTCAAAGCAAAGCAGGGGTCCTTCTTCCTGGTGATCTGACCAACGTTTATCCCTCAACTAACATCACTGAAGTAGATAGGGCAGCACGGTGGCCTAGTGGTTAGCACAACCGCCTCACGGCGCTGAGGTCCCAGGTTCGAATCCCGGCCCTGGGTCACTGTCTGTGTGGAGTTTGCACATTCTCCCCGTGTCTGCGTGGGTTTCGCCCCCACAACCCAAAAATGTGCAGAGTAGGTGGATTGGCCACACTAAATTGCCCCTTAATTGGAAAAAATAATTGGGTAATCTAAATTAAAAAAAAAAAAAAAAAATCACTGAAGTAGATAAACCTGGGGATTGAGATAGGATGGGGACTCTGGAGCGAAGCACTGCATAGGGTCAACTCCACCTCCACGTGCGCAAGGCTCAGCCTGACGCAGCTAAAAGTGGTACATAGAGCCCACTTAACAAGAACCCATATAAGTAGGTTCTTCCCGGAGGTGGAGGTTAGATGTGAACGGTGCCAAGGAGGCCCGGCCAAACACGCCCACATGTTCTGGTCTTGCCCCAGACTTGCGGGATACTGGACAGCCTTCTTTGAGGCAATGTCCAAAGTGGTGGGGGTGAGGATGGAGCCATGCCCGAAAGTGGCGGTCTTCGGGGTTTCAGACCAGCCAGATCTATTCCTGGGGAGGAGGGCGGACGCCCTTGCCTTTGCCTCCCTGATCACCCGCCGTATAATCCTGTTTGGCTGGTGGTCAGCAGCACCGCCCAGAGCTGCAGACTGGCTGTCCGACCTCTCGGAATCTCTCCAAATGGAGAAAATCAAATTTGCTTCCGAAGGGTCAGGCGACTAGTTCCACAGAAAGAGGGAGCCATTCACCCAATTGTTCCGGGACCTGTTTGTGGCCAACGAGCAAGCAGAAGAATAGCCAGGTAGCCAAGAATCAGGGGAAAGTAGCCAAGGCATGAGAGGGAGAGACAGACTAGGGGAGGGGACAGCTAAACCTAAGAGGAAACAAAGGCGAACCACAGGAGAAGGGGAGGGGTGAAGGGGGGGTGGTGAAAGAGTGAGGAGACAGGGAACAATAGTGGAGAACCAGAGAGGTGGTGGTTGGGGGGGGGGAGGGGGGGAGAGAGAAATGATAGCGGAGGGAGGGCACGGGAAACAATAACAAACTTGGCATCTACAGGAACAGAGAGCAAGGAAAATCCGGGCGAAAGACGGGGCGAACGGCTGACGACAACGGCAGCGAAACCTGTCCGGGAGAAGCAAATGACATTCGCGTATTGCCCTCTGTAATTGTTTCTCCAGCACCCAAATGTATATCTACCTCCCCAATCCCCCGCCCACCCCCCCCACCCCACCCACAAAGATGCTTACTTATGTGTTAAAAATAATATTGCCAATTGTACAGAGTTGCTGCTGTTGAGCTGGTGCATAATACCCTACCAGTTATTTTATTTACATATTTTTTTCTGGTATGTTTGTGTATGTTCTTCTCCTCTCTCTATATATATCTCTTATTCTGTGTACATAATGGTAAATATACTTTGTTCAAAAACCCACTAAAACCTTTTCTAAAGAAAAAAATCACTGAAGCAGATAGCAAACACATTGCTGCTCACGAGATCCTGCTGTGCTCAAATTGGCTGCTGTATTCCATATGCCACAACGGCGACTCCACTTCACAATTTGCCGTGAGGTACTCTGGGAAGTTCAGAGGTCATGAACGGCGCTTTAGAAATGCAAGTTCTCTTTCTGTCTTAGAAAGGCTTCATTTTAAATGTAAACCGTATTTTTCTTCAGAAATACTTTGTTTTCCGGGCAGCACGGTGGCGCAGTGGGTTAGCCCTGCTGCCTCACGGTGCCAAGGTCGCAGGTTCGAATCCCGGCTCTGGGTCACTGTCCGTGTGGAGTTTGCACATTCTCCCCGTGTCTGCGTGGTTTCTCCCCCACAACACAAAAGATGTGGAGGGTAGGTGGATTGGCCACGCTAAATTGCCCCTTAATTGGAAAAAATGAATTGGCTACGCTAAATGTATTAAAAAAAAGAGGAAAAAAAAGAAATGTTTTGGTTTTTTGAGTATTATTTCTTTCTCATTGGACCGAATATTACAAAACGGAGAGCAGGGTGGGGGTGTATTGGTCTACCCCTCTGGAAGGAAAGTCGATGAAGCTCTGACTGATGCTCAGCAAGCCCTCTCCCTCCCCCCAACCCCACCCCCAACGCTACTAGGGGGTAGGGGGAGGGTGGCATATTATTGCAGCGCGAGGGGGGGGGGGGGGGGGAAATATCCAGCCTCATGGAATGGAGAGTAAGTAAGGCAGTTTCCAAGTTTAACAAATTGGGGCAGCACGGTAGCATAGTGGTTAGCACAATTGCTTCACAGCTCCAGGGTCCCAGGTTCAATTCCCGGCTTGGGTCACTGTCTGTGCGGAGTCTGCACGTTCTCCCCGTGTCTGCGTGGGTTTCCTCCAGGTGCTCCGGTTTCCTCCCACAGTCCAAAGATGTGCAGGTTAGGTGGAGTGGCCATGCTAAATTGCCCTCAAGTGTCCAAAATTGCCCTTAGTGTCGAGTAGGGTGACTGGGTTATGGGGATAGGGTGGAGGTGTGGGCTTGGGTAGGATGCTCTTTCCAAGAGCCGGTGCAGATTCGATGGGCCGAATGGCCTCCTTCTGCACTGTAAATCCTATAATTCCCTGCCCACTGTTTCAACACCCAGCTGGCCCCAACCTAGTTACCTGCAAGATGGGTAGGAGGATCCCGAGTGTGTGGACAGCTGCACTGAACTAGCAGCAGTCTGTCGCAGAGCTGGTCAACACTCAGTTTAGCAATTACTAGTCCCTTGCTGATTTTTTTCCATCTACTCAAAAATGCATATGTCCTTGAATGGCACATTTTGTCAGTAATAGGTAGAAATTAGTCAAACGTGGTTGTGAAAAAAACATCATTCTCGTTGCTATTTCTCCTTCCAGCCGTGAAGCAGCCTGTCAGAGAAGAGGCAGAGTTACAGTGAGGCTATCCACGCCTTGATTTCTGTTCCTCTTGACCACAGGCGCCCACAAGTCAATTGAAATGTGCAACAGGGACACCTTTGCTGAAATTCCGCCATTTTCACATTTCCAGAAAATTTTATGTTCAAATAAAAAAAAGGCTACACCAGTGGATGGAGGCCCCATTCACCATCCATCACCCACAGCTCAGAGGCAGAGCAGATCAGATAGACATCAAGACTCTGTCACACTGCCCCACCAAGTATTTTCATGGCAGGCACAGCACAGGCTGAGAGTCCAGCATTTGCACCAGGATCATGCCCATCAGTGCCCTCCGTGGCTAGGTTATGTAGGACTGGAGAAAGGCACCTAATCTCCATGCAAACAGCAGGCAGCTGTTCTGATAATGGAGCATCTCCGATGCCAATGTCTTGCCCTCAAAGGGGTCGGGGATGTAAAAAGAGCAGAATAAAAAAAAATAAAAAAATTTAGATTAGCCAATTATTTTTTCCAATTAAGGGCCAATTTAGCGTGGCCAATCCACCTACTCTGCACATTTTTGGGTTGTGGGGGCAAAACCCACGCAGACACGGGGAGAATGTGCAAACTCCACACGGACAGTGACCCAGAGCCGGGATCGAACCTGGGACCTCAGCGCCGTGAGGCGGTTGTGCTAACCACTAGGCCACCGTGCTGCCCTAAAAGAGCAGAAAATTGCAGGGTCCCTCTTGCAATCCTATTTTTTTCACTTGCAGGGGTGGGTGGGTTCAGGCCCCATCGTCATCCTGGATCCCCTAATGGGGCTCATCTGCCCGTCAGGGGATCTGCACGTTTCATACTTAAGCACCGGGGTCAACATTTACCTCAAGTTGTTTTTCAGACCAAGGAGGCGCAGGCTGTCAGAGCCGGGAGGCATGAGATGCCAGTGCCGAGAAGTGTGAGACTCCAATGTTATTGCTGTCAAGAGAGATAGTTGTTGAAATATTTCCCCATTCCGCTCATCAGGACAAATGCAGAGGTTAACCAGCGTCCTGCTTCTAATACTTCTGAAGCAAGGATATGTGCAGATGGTGAATTAAGCTAGAACTTGACTTAGTTGCGATGCCCTCCATGGTTCAATTGCCAACTAACAGTCATTGTCCAGGCTCATACATGGGGGGAAACATGCTTGTTTGTATGGGTTTCGTAGTCAGGATTCAGAGAAATGGGGAGAAAGTGGGGTAAAAAGATAAATATAGCTGGAAATGTGGAGGCATTCACTCCCCCCTCCCTAAACACGTCCTCCTCGGCCAACATCACTGCAATGATAGGAACAGGCTTCCATCAGCCCTTAATGTATCCAGAAAGGGAAATGGGAGACACAAGAGCCTACACCACCCCACGTCTTTTACTACAGAACCAAATTCGGTAGACAATCCTCTCCGGGTTTCTGACCAACTCTGACTGCAGTTTGGAGCAATGGATCAGAAGTATAACACAACACAACGACAGGGCAAACAGGACTTGGTGCTTAAAGTTCATTACAGGCTGCTTTGCCTTCCTTGGTGACTGATTTTTGAACGAGAGACGGCTGGTTACAATTTCCACAGATCTGCAAGTATTTTTCAAGGTTCCGCATCGCCAGCCACTCCTGTAAATAGACCTTATGCCCCCAAGGATCTGGAGAGTTCCTTTCCTGTCTAAAATGTAGTTAAATGATCACGGCACCCAGTGCATGTTACAAAGACCCTTTGTTGTGTCGCCATGTGTGTTCTCCTGCCTTGACAAAAGACCGAAAAGTATTCTAACAAGGTGAGGCACGATTACAGACCAGTAAAACGGTTTCGTTTCCATGAAATAAATGAATGCACAAAACACATTATTCTAGTGAGATAATTATGTTCTTTACTGCTTTATTTTAGAAACCACAAAAATGCCCCTGCCCACACTCTCGGCAAAGCTCACTCAGGCCAGCTGGTGCCCAACTTCAAGCTGCATGTGCTCACAGCCAAGATCCACTTGAGAGAGAGAGCGAGATAGAGAGAGAGAGAGAGAGAAAGGGACGTAAGAAACCGAAAGAAAAAGAGAAAAGGGAAAGAAAAAGAGAGGGAAAGGGGGCAAGAGAAACCGAGATAAAGGAACAAATGAGAAAAGAGAAAGAAAAAAGAGAGAAAGGGAGAGAGATAGGGAAGAGAGAGAGAAAGTGAGCAAAGAAAAAAAAATGAGAGAAAGGTGCGCAAGAAAGGGAGAGAAAGGAAAGAGAAACAAAAGAGAAAGAAAGAGAGAAGGAGAAAGGAAACAAGAAAGAGAGAAACAAAGAGAATAAAGAATGAAAGAGAGAGAGAGAGAGAAAAAACACTAGAGAACTCTCCCTCAATCATGTGTCCAGGATTGGTCCATCAAGCCAATTAAAGATGTACCATGACCAGGAGTAAACCTGTCTCTAACTGATTAGCTTATATATAAGAGAACAGCATCTCCTGGAGAACCCAACCAGTGCGATTGATGCAGGCACATTTCACGAGTGATTTGTTGCTTCATTTTCTGCCCCTTCCTCTTATTCACTGAAGAATAAGGGGCACTCGCACAGGGCAGCGACCAACGCAGTTTGTGTTTCTGGTTGTGTTGCTGTAGTTCCCAGGGGTGTGGAGGAGGAGACACCAGGTCAGGTGGATCTTGGGAGCCAGCTACCCTCCATCAAATTGTCCATGGTTACCAGTGAGGGAGGGGCTGCCACCATCGGCAGTGTTCAGGGAAAAGCAGCGCCAGATGTCATTAATTCAGGGCTGACTACACGGAGAGGGTGTGGAATGGAATACAGGAGTTCAGATACTTGACCCCGTGACCTCCTGCAGGGAGCTCACCCGAAAGCACACAGAGTATTGTCACAATGCCGTGCCTTGACTCACCCCGCTCCCCACAAGGCCAAGTTAATTAATTGCAAATCAAAATTACATAAACATTAATGCAGCTGTAAGAAGGGTGACTGTGAGCGACACGGCAGAATAAAGCCGTGTAATTTTAAACTGAATCTAACCTTATTTGGCTTCCATTACCGCGAGATGGGAGAAGTAAAGCTTGCGAGACATGCACAGAATTTATATCCATTCCAACAAGAGCTTAATTGAGCTCCGTGCAATGGAGACCATTTTTGTTCGGCGGGGCAGGTGGCAGAGCCTGTCGGTGTGCCAGTAATCTCCTACCCACAGCATGCAGCTTCCTGGGCTACAGTTCAGATACTGAGCCTGCATTGAAGTGGGGTAGAGAGGGAGCGAAGCAAAGATGAGAGAAAGAGAACAAGGAATGGGGGGGGGGGGAAAACACAGATTTTTTTTGGTTCTACGGAGCAGAACAATTCAATTCCTTGATGGCCCAATCTGTAAACCCACCAGTATGTGGAAGCTAGCCTTGATGAAAACACAGACTCCGGTCTACAGCTATCACTGCCCTTGGCACAGAAAGCAAAATCAAATCAGGCAAAATCCCTGCCACAGAGACAACATCAGTCAGTGTTGGTAACTGGGACCAGGGCTGCAATTGTAACTATAGTTTGGGTTTAACTGCAGTGCTGATTCCAGCTGTGACGGACAGTGTGACAGGCACTATGATTCTAGTTGAGCACTGTAAGTGTTGCTAGGGGCGCACTGGAGTGCTGGAGTTCAGAAGAGTGGGAGGGGGGAGGGGGGATCTCAAAGAAACCCATAAAATTCTAACAGGACTGGACAGGGTAGGTGCAGGAAGGATGTCCCCGATGGTGGGTGCGTTCAGATCCGGGGTCACAGTCTGAGGATACGGGGTAGACCATTTAGGACAGGGAGGAGGAGAAATTTCTTCACTCAGAGAGTGGTCGGCTTGTGGAACTCGTTACCCACAGGAAGTAGTTGAGGCCAAAACATTGCATGTTTTTAAGAAGCAGTTAGATATAGCACTTGGAGTGAAGGGTATCAATAGGTATGAGCGGGCAACACGGTGGCGCAGTGGGTTAGCCCTGCTGCCTCACGGCGCCGAGGTCCCAGGTTCGATCCCGGCTCTGGGTCACTGTCCGTGTGGAGTTTGTACATTCTCCACGTGTTTGCGTGGGTTTCGCCCCCACAATCCAAAGATGTGCAGGGTAGGTGGATTGACCACGTTAAAGTGACCCTTAATTGGGAAAAATTAATTGAGTACTCAAAATTTAAAAAAAGGTTTTTTTTGGGGGGGAAGCGGGGTTAGGCTATTGAGCTGGATAATCAGCTACGATCATAATGAATGGTGGAGCGGGCTTGTAGGGCCGAATCGCCTCCTCCAGCTCCTATTTTCTAGGTTTCTAATTGTGGGATTGACGGGAATTCTAACTGCAGCCCCGATTATTCAACATACCCTTCTCAATCTGACACTGCTTAACTTTCTAGCCTATTCTTTTCTCTTTTGCTTTCTTTCTGACTTGCCTCAAGGCCGACTTTCAGGATCTTTGTATGGAGTTGCCTCATTGGTCCACACAGTTCTCAGCAACACACCCCTTGGATCCCTCCCCTTCGTCATCCCTAGACGCTGCAGCTCCATCCGGGATTCAAATCTCTATTCACGCCAACGCCACCCTACCTCACATTGCCATCTCCTCGAAAGATTGTTGGCTGGCATGAGCGGGGGAAGAATAACCACGGAATGTGCCTCGCAAGACTTTCTGACCCGTACGGTGGATGATTACAAGAACAGCTTTGGCAGAAATGAAAAAAAAATGAAATAAAAATTGCTTATTGTCACAAGTAGGCCACATATGGGGAACCATGGTGACGCAGTGGTTAGCACCACAGCCTCACAGCAGCACCAGGGAGCTGAGTTCAATCCCAGCCTTGGGCGAGTCTGTGTGGAGTTTGCACGTCCTCCCCCTGTGTGCGTGGGTTTCCTCCGGGTGCTCCGGATTCCTCCCACAGTCCAAAGATGTGCAGGGTAGGTGGATTGGCCATGATAAAATTGCCCCTTAATGTCCAGGGATGTGTAGGTTAGATGAATGGGTTATTGGGATGGGGTGAGGAAGTGGTCATGGGTGGGTGGAGTGCTCTTACAGAGGGTCGGTGCAGACTTGATGGGCCGAATGGCCTCCTTCTGCACTGTCGGGATTCTGTGGTTCTCACAAAGGAAATGAAATGAAATGAAATGAAAATCGCTTATTGTCACAAGTAGGCTTCAATGAAGTTACTGTGAAAAGCCCCCAGTCGCCACATTCCGGCGCCTGTTCGGGGAGGCTGGTACGGGAATTGAACCGTGCTGCTGGCCTGCCTTGGTCTGCTTTCAAAGGCAATGTTTTAGCCCAGTGTGCTAAACCAGCCCCAACCAGAGATTAAGTGGCCGTGAGCTTGCCTTCCTGTCGAGGAACAGCTGCCGAGTTGGGGGAGGAAATGTAAATGTTTCATCAAGAGAAACATTTTGGTGACTGTTTAACTTTGGTGGATTAATCTGCCACTTACGACACGAAGGCTGACCCACCTGGAGACAGTACTGATTCCCGTGCGCCCTGTGGTTAGACAGACGTCTGGAGTCTGAGTTTTATAGGACAGAAAGAGGCCCTTCGGTCCATCGTGTCTGCTCCCCGCTGAGGGTCAGTACCCCACTTCATGAGGCCACGGCTCAGCCGGGATCAGAGGCTTCAGGTGGATAAAAATTTAGGGAATTATTCTTTTAAGAGCCAGAAGAAAAAGAGCATTACTGCAACAGGCTCATTCATGCCGTGAGGCAATAGTTCTAACCACTTTGCCACCGTGCCGCCCTGGGCTCTGAAGACTTGCAACGTTAACTCTGTTTTTCTCTCTCCACAGATGCTCTGTGGACTTGCTGAGTTTTTCCAGCATTTTCTCTTTTTATTTCTGATTTTGAGCATCTGCAGTATTTTGCTTTTATTCGATGAATGAATCTGCGCTGGTTGTTCATTCTCTTAATCTTACACTTCAAGATACAAAACCTGGACTTGTTATAGAGGAGTATAGGGCAAGCGAGACTGTTAGATAACCCAGCTAGGTGGAACAGGAACATAAGGCACGGGGTAGGAGTATAACATTCGGCCCTTCAAACCTGCTCTGCTATTCAGTGCAATCATGGCTGGTTTTCGGCCTCGTTCCCACCCTCCTGCACTGTCCCCATATCCCTTAATCCTCTTACTATCCAAAGATATATCAACCTTTGTCTTCAATGAACTCACTGACAGTTCAATTAGTCTGGGAGCCACATATCGTTATGTGTGTGTGTGTGTGGTGGTGGGGGTAAATCTGCCAGGATTCCCTGACAGTCGAGCAATGGTCCTGCTCCATCTTGTCGGCAGCAGCGCTGTGTAGCTTTTCCTTACAGCAAAACCCCGGATCTGACACCGAAAGCCCCCCCCCCACCATCATATCCCACACCTTTTGGGTTTTTGGCTCTGCCGCATGCCATCTGTGAGGGATAGGAAGTGGATTTGGAAATTAGATGCTTTTCCTACAACATCTGCTTCCGATTTGCAGCTCAATCGGAGATCTGAACACGGTTCATTTGCGGAACACTAAAATGGTGTAATATAGAGTGTGGAGCTGAAATATTCATGTACAGAAGTGACACAGGGTGACTGCAAAATTATACAGGAGTAGCTGATAACTCAGACTAAGGATCTTTTAAGTGCTTTTAGCTGAATAACACAAAAAAATACTAATAATAATTCTTGAAGGGATGCACGAGAGTTCACCTTTTGGTGAAAGCCAGCGAGTGAAATATAGAACAGTAAAAACAATCACGTTTTCATGCACCGAGTGTGTTGGAACATTGGATGTGGAGGATTCGTGCCATTCAACAGCCTGCTCGGGTTTACACTCAGTCATTTTAAATGGCGCTGGTCCACCATCACGATACATTCCCCCTGCCACGCCAAGGCCTGCGGCTGGTGTTGCCAACACTCCCACATTGCCTAGGGCGCTCCAGGAGTTAAGAGGTTCATCCCCTGGAAACTGCTGTGAGCAACTCGAGAGAAAAACCACCGGGTTGTCGAGGGGGAAAAAAAAAATGTCCCTTTTTTTTCCATCTTCTTTGGTCACTTTCGTCGATTGTTTATTAAAAAAAATTGGGAATGGATGAAAATAAAAGTGCTATTTGACCGAGTGGGCCAACTGAATGTGGGGGTCTCGTGATGGAACCGCCAGCAGGCGTCTGTCCAGAATGGGCACGTGGGAAATTATTAGCCAACAGAAGCACGGTTGGTCGCCCGGTTAACTGAGTTTTAAAAAAAATGATCTGGCATGCAAGAGGTTGGAATCAGGTACGCCCGCAGTGACCAATTTCATCCTCTGAGCAATCCCCACCCTGCAAGGTCCCAGCTACAGGCTGATCACTACCATTCTAAACCCTCTCACATCAGGTAGTAACCCGCTGTGATCCCTGTTATCCCAAGGCCAGCTCAGTTGCTTTCTCTTTCTATGGCACCGCAAACAGGAGAAAAAAAACCTTACTCGTCCCGGAAATGCCTTCCATTTATTGTGGTTGGCGATGGAGTAGAGAAACCCACGCAGACACAGGGAGAATGTGCAAACTCCACACGGACAGTGACCCAGGGCCGGGATTCGAACCCGGGTCCTCAGCGCCGTAGGCAACAATGCTAACCACTGTGCCACCGTGCTGCCCTGAATTGGATATTCTTAAATTTATTTTTTAACAAAACTTTAATTTCAGGCAGTAACCCAGAGTTGTTTTCTGACTTTCTGCTTGCTGGCGTCAGCTTGATTGAAGGGTCGCCCTCAAGATTGCGGCAATAAATTGCATCAAAGTCTTCAGGAGACTGGCTCAGATCTTGTGGGCACTGGAGATTTACAAGAGTATTGCCAGGGCTCTCAAATTGCAGCTATGAGGAGAGATTGGATAGGGTATGACTGTTTTCCTCACAACAGACATAATTGAGGTGTACAAAATTATGGGGGTGCGGTGGTTTGGCAGCATGGTGGCGTAGTGGTTAGCACTGCTGCCTACTGTGCTGAGGACCGGGGTTCAATCTCGGCCCCGGGTCACTGTCCGTGTGGAATTTGTGCATTCTCCCCATGCCTGCGTGGGTCTCACCTCCACAACCTAAAGATGTGCAGGGTAAATGGATTGGCCACTCTAAACTGTCCCTTAATTGGAAGAAAATAATTAGGTAGTCTAAATTTTTTTTTAATAAAATAAATTATTGAGGGGGGGGGGCGGTGAAACAGGCTAGGGAGCCTTACGGCGGAGTGGGTAGTGTCCTTGCTTCTGAGTCAGAAGCTGTGGGTTCAAAGGTTCAAGGTCCACCCCAGGACTTGTTGGCTAAGGAAGATGCGTTCATGGCGCGGCCAAACAGGTTGAATGAATGAACCTGCCAAATCCTTCCAAACACGCCAAAGGTGGGCCATAAGAGTGGGAGAGACTGCTGGCCAGATGTGGAGGGACATCCCTCAAGATGTAAGCCTCTATTAACAGACCAGTGACCATTTCCGGGATTACTAGCGATGGGAACGGATCAAAGTCTGCCTTAGTGCACTACTAAGAGGAGAATAGGAATGGATCGTAAAGATGGTAGACAGGAAGGACTTGTATTCCCTCGCTGAGGGGTCAATTACCATGGAGTAGAAAAGGGTTAGAGGAAACCGTTTTTCACCCAGAGGGTGACAGACATCTGGAATTCATTGCCCAAGTTGGTGGGTGAGGCTGAAATGCTGAACATATTTAAAAGGTATCTGGTTCTGTGTCTGACGTTCTGTAACCCGCAAGGCTACAGACCAGGTGCCTTTCTTCTCTATTTTTGGCTGGCGCAGACATGATGGGCTGAATAGCCTCTTTCTGCACTGCAGTTTTCTATGGTTCAACACCGTTAGTTACTGGGTCTTGTGGTATATAGTGGCAGGAACAGTATTTGCACACAGCAATCCTCCACAAACATCATGACAAAATCATCTGCTTTATTGATGTCACTCCAGTGACAAATATCAGCCAGCACACTGGAAAAATTCCCCTGTTCGTCTTCGATTAATGTCATAGGGTCTTTTCACCTCAACCGAGCATCTCCAGAGCTGGGACTCGAACCCACAACCTTCTGACTCAGGCACAAGTGGCGCCAACTGAGCCACAACTGACTGGATTAGGCCATGAACCGAACCCAAAAGCCAAACGGAGAAGCAAAGACGGTACATTTAGGTGAAAGGGGACAGCAGGCCCACCTAGTGGCTCCCAAGTAGAAATCAATCCTCAAGAATCACCTCACCGAATCCTGCGATGTGACAATGACTGGTTTCAGATGGCCTTGATGGCGGATGGCGCTCGGGTCGTGCAGGTAGGTTGTGCGCTGGGATTGTAACTCGGCCTACAGCCATGTTTCTCCCTGGAGAGGATTCCGCCATCCATTAGTGACCCTCGAGTTCCGTCCCCTGCCCCCAGAGCTGAACGCTCCGTGACTCTGTGTGGTAACCCATTGTACCTTCTACCCGTTGGTGCTAAGTGTTACATTTCAACGACTGCACGCGGTTGCACTTAGTGCGCTAGCTTCTGATCAGAAAGTGGCAGCCTCTTTTCAAGGCCAGTCCAATAATATTTATTAGCCTGTGCAAACAAGTGAACCTCAGGGTGAGGAATTGGAAAACTTTTGTTTGTTCAAGCACAAATTCCAACCACCGCCCTGCTATCGATTAATGTTGCGACAAATCCCACACAGCTTCTCACCTTAACCAAGGCGACATAACGGGTCTCATGACCAAGTAACCACAGGGCAAACATTCAAAGGCAGAAAGTAAAAGAGTAACTGTAACAATGTAGCACAGGGGTGGGCAAACTACGGCCCGCGGGCCGCATGCGGCCCGCCAAAGGTATTTCTGCGGCCCACCAAGTCATTAAAAAAAAAAAAAAAAATTTTTTTTTAAAATTATTTTTTTTTTTTAAATTTTTTTTTAATGTTAATAGGGGGGGGGGGCTGTTGGGTTACTTACTGGTATAGGGTGGATACGTTGACTTGAGTAGGGTGATCATTGCTCGGCACAACGTCGAGGGCCGAAGGGCCTGTTCTGTGCTGTACTGTTCTATGTTCTATATGAGGCGCCCAGAATCATAACCAGGTGAAGTAATTATTTTACTTAATATACTATGCGGCCCTTTGTGAATTGTGAATTTCTGAATGGGGCCCTTGCACGGAAAAGTTTGCCCACCCCTGATGTAGCACCTTAATACCTCCTTAGGATGCTCCAAACCACTTCCAGAGCAATTAGATGCTCTTGAAGTGTAAATACTGTTATGTGGGTAAACGTGGCATCAAAGCACAGTTCCATAATCCACAATCAGCAGAATGAGCAGCTAATTAGTTTATTTGTGAGGGTGTGCAAAGGGGGACAGAGGAATATTGAATGGGATGCTGAGGCGCTGCATGGTATGAAAGCATGGCCTGTCCTCTCCTTCTGGCAGTGGAGATGGATATTAAACATCCCATTGCACTATTTGAAAAAAGGTCCAGGGAGCTCTCCAAGCCCTGGTCAATATTCCCCCTTCAATTGGGGTGGCACGGTGTTTGGCCCAGAGACCCAGGTTAGATACCGGCCTTGGGTGACCATCTGCGTGGAGTTTGCACGTTCTCCCTGTGTCTGCGTGGGTTTCCCCGGGTGTTTTATACATCATAACCTCTTATATCCTGTGCCTCAAGTTAATAAAGGCAAGTATCCCTTAGGCCTTGTTTACCACCTTATCTACCTGTCCTGCTGTCTTCAGGGATCTTTGGACATGCACCCCGAGGTCCCTCTGGTCCTCTGTACTTCCTACCATTCATTGTGTAAAACGATTGAGGTTAACCGAACGGCCTAACGGAATCCAGGTCCCTGCAAACGTGAGCAGCAAGTCTGAGAGAGACTGTTCCAGATGTAGCAACTAGGGACACTTTGGAAAGGTCGGCTGCTGCTCTGCCAAGGGAAAGATAGGCAGAAAATGTGAGGGCAAAGACCATTTTGTCAAGGAGTGCAGAAGAAAAGCTGAACAGAGGGGAATGCCTGGCAAAACACACAAGAGATGAAAGGAGCACAGCAGTGAGACGAGTTGATGAAGATGCGGAGAGTGAGGACAGGGTTTGCAATCCTGGATACATGTATCCTTTCAACAGGAGCAACCGTGAGACGTTTCCACTGATCGCTGGTTGTGTTAAAATGAGCATTATTGTAGATTCAGTCACAGCAATGTCATCGACAGAGCACTGTGGGAGGAACTGAAGACAGAGAGATTCAAGTGGCACATCTCAAAAATGTGTCAAAACATTCTACCCTTACACAGCGAGAACTCCACTTCAACTGCTGGATGCTTCAATGCGAGCTGGAATGGTGAGGGAGAGTTTGTAGTGATTGGCGAGAATGGTGAGCCTCTTCTGAGCAGAGAAACGACCCCAGTCTTGGGGGTGCCACACGTCAGGTTGAAAGTGGCTTCTGTGAAACTCTTTTGTGAGGCATAGAGAAGAGTTTGGGCCAGTCTTTCAAGGAATTGGGAAGTCACGCCACTGGCAAGTGTGCTGAACCATCGACAAGAACGTGAAGCCTGAAGCTCAGCCGGCACGCAGAACATCTTTTGATTGGAGAGGAAAGGTTGATGAAAAGATCAAAGAACTGATCATGAATCTGGTGAAGGACCACGGTGGCTGGGCCCTGTTGTGGTCATGCCTAAAGCAAATGGTGACAGCAGCCTCTGTGCTGTCATGTGAGAGGCGAGTGAAGCAATAGTGAGAGAACATCACCCAACTCCCAAATGTGATGAGGATACCACCAGCTGGAGCTTCACCCCGATTCGAGGATGGTGACACATTTTGACATTCATTGTGGTCTTCCACGATACAACAGATTGCTATTAGGCATCTATGCAGCACATAGCTTTACCAATGCCAAATTCATACTGCGATACACGAGATCCCAGGAACATCCAAGATCTCGGATGACGTCAATTTGCATGGAGCCAATACAGAGGAACATAACGAGGGGCTGAGATTAGTACTGGCTGATTGCAGTTTGCAGGATTTGCGGTAAATGCCGACCGAATGCTTGCTGGGCGTGACGGAGCTAATGTTCTTGGGGCATAAACTCACGAGTGGTGGAATCAATCCAGCCGAAGTAGAGATAGAAGTAGTAGCACAGACACGGCAGCCATAAAATGGCAGCAGAGAAGTTTTTCGTGACTTGTGAACTATTGTGCGAGGTCTATCCCAAAATTCGCGACCCTGACTGATCCACTGAAATTGACCAGAAAGAATGAACAGTTCAGGTTTGATGGAGAACTGCTTTCAAAGCTTTGAAAGACATGCTCGAACCCTGGCATATTCTGATCCAAATTAACCAGCAAAATGATCATAGCAGATACCAGTCTAGTAGGATTAGGAGGCGTGCTCGCGCAAATGTGCACTGAAGACCTGCAAATCACTGCCAATGCGAGCAGGTCTCTGACAGATGTGGAGAGGGAGATAGTCTCAGGCAGAGAAAGATGTCTATGAAAGTCACTGTTTATACATTGAGGAAAGGATGAATCTGAAGCGAGTCTTTTCCTTAATCCAAGACGACAGAGTAAAGGACCAGATTTCTTCTGTTTCCCCCCTGCACCCAGTGTGAATTGGGCAGCACAACTGCCATTGGCACTGCTGCCTCACAGCGCCAGGGACCCGGGTTCAATTCCGACCTCGGGTGACTGTGTGGAGTTTGCAATTTCTCCCCGTATCTGTGTGGGTTTCCTCCGGGTGCTCCCGTTTCCTCCCACAGTTCAAAGATGTGCAGGTTAGGTGGATTGGCCATGATAAATTGCCCCTTAATGTCCAAAGATGTGCAGGTTAGGTGGGTTTACGGGGCCAGGGCGGGGGAGTAGGTAGGGTGTTCCTTTAGAGGGTCGCTGCAGACTCAATGGGCTGAATGGCCTCCTTCTGCACTGTAAAGATTCTATGCTATACTTGCAAATAATTCCCTAATCTTTCCCCAATTGGTGGCAGCCGCTCTCAAGTACAAAATTGAAAGCATGGAGTCCATTGCAGAGCGCTTCCAAGATTAACATAGGATTGACGTGGGTATGAAAGATTCCATACATCCTTGCTTGGTGCTGGTTTGAATTATTGATGGATCACAAGCCATTAGAGATGGGTTATTAGGGCAGCACGGTGGCCTAGTGGTTAGCACAACCGCCTCACGGCGCTGAGGTCCCAGGTTCGATCCCGGCTCTGGGTCACTGTCCGTGTGGAGTTTGCACGTTCTCCCCGTGTCTGCGTGGGTTTCGCCCCCACAACCCAAAAAGAATGTGCAGAGTAGGTGGATTGGCCACGCTAAATTGCCCCTTAATTGGAAAAAATAATTGGCTATTCTAAATTTATAAAAAAAAAAAAAAAGAGATGGGTTATTCTCCCAGGTACTAACCAAGAGCCGGAATCGAGAGGTTGGATTTGAGAGTCTAGCAGTACAGGTACACAATGGTTCACAATTCTGGCTAGAGAGATGTACATCGCTGACCCACTGTCACAACTATGGAGGAAGGATCAAACAGACAGAACCTCACAGGAGAGGGATGTGGAGTCATTTGTGCAGTTTGTGGCAGCTCGGGCTACATCCAGAGCAATGACAACTGGAGAGACTGCCGTAGCCAGACAAAGATCCAGAATTGTATGGTATCAAGAAGAGAATCCAAACTAGAAACTGGGAGAATTTCCCATTCTGGGCGTATGTACATCGCTGTATCAGGTGAATGGTACCCAATGGGGAAATGTGTTCCCAGATGCAGCAGGCGTGCAATGCTACAAAACCTTCGAGACTGAAATGAAATGAAAATCGCTTATTGTCACGAGTAGGCTTCAATGAAGTTACATTCCGGCGCCTGTCCGGGGAGGCTGGTATGGGAATCGAATCGTGCTGCTGGCCTGCTTGGTCAGCTTTAAAAGCCAGAGATTTAGCTCAGTGAGCTAAACCAGCCCCTGGTGATATTAGCTCACGAGGGTCACTTGGGAGTGGTTAGTGCTCAGCAAAACCTATGCAACGAAGTGTGGTGTTTGGGGATGGAGAAAGATCTGGCGCAGTTTGTCAAAACATGTCTCGGTTGTCAACTTGTCAGCAAACCCAATCCAGCAGAACCAGTGTGCAGCACACCATTACTGACTGGACTATGGGAGGATGTCGCAGTTGACTTCTTAGGTCCACTCCCATCAGGTCAGTCCATACCAGTGATGATTGATTACTACAGCCATTACAATGAGTATTTTGTGATGAAGTCTGCAGCAGCAGAGAAAGCGGTGTCTGCGGTGATTAAAATATTTGCGAGGCAGAGTCGACCAGACACCCTGTATTCAGACAGTGGGTCACAATTCATTTCACTGACTGTTGCAGATTATCTGCAAGTCACAGGCACTCACCATCATACAGCGACTCAGAAATGACCACAGGCAAATGGGGGAACATTTCCTGAACGTTGCTCAGGCTGACGGCCAAGATTGGAAAGAGGCGTTGCTTCATCTGAGGCCATGCACAGAGTCGATTCTACACACTTGTGGTGGGAAAGAGCTCAGCTGGGCTGCTACTTGGGCAAGTACGCAGCAAGACGCTGGAGCTGGGGGCGTCGGTGTTGATCAGGAGGTTTGAGGTCACGATGCTGAGAAAAAGGTTGCTGCAAAGTTTTACGCAGATCACAGAAAGGAAGCTAGGCAGTCTCTGATGAACTACTGGAGGCATGAGGGTTCGGGTCGGACGAATACACTATTTTGCCCACACAAGGGAAACAGCGACTGTGCAGTCACCAGGAGGAATACTGCATGATAGAAATTCTTCATGTGTCTGAAAAAGTGTTGTGGGAAGACAAATGATTAGGATTTATTTACAACAATTTATTTGGGCAATGAATTCTTATTCTTAGGGATATTGTATCTATAAAGTGCAGTATAATACTAAAGCAATTTTCATAAAGATGTCAGCTAAAAAACGAGGCACCATCCTCAGCGGTC
The DNA here is from genome assembly GCF_902713615.1 of Scyliorhinus canicula. Classification (NCBI taxonomy): domain Eukaryota; kingdom Metazoa; phylum Chordata; class Chondrichthyes; order Carcharhiniformes; family Scyliorhinidae; genus Scyliorhinus; species Scyliorhinus canicula. Next base: position 113,627,789 of record NC_052161.1, on the reverse strand, counting down.
AGCATCAAGGTTAACAAAAATGTTTTTCGAACTCGACCCAAGGACCAGACACATCTATTGGATCTGGCATCAAGTAGAGAGGTTAAAGGGCAGCACGGTGGCACAGTGGTTAGCATTGTTGCCTATGGCGCTGAGGACCCGGGTTCGAATCCCGGCCCTGGGTCACTGTCCGTGTGGAGTTTGCACATTCTCCCTGTGTCTGCGTGGGTTTCACCCCCACAACCCAAAAGATGTGCAGGGTAGGTGGATTGGCCACGCTAATTTCCCCTTAATTGGAAAAAATAATTGGGTACTCTAAATTTTTTTTTTTTTAAAGTAGGGAGGTTAGAGAGGGACCCATAGAAAAACGAAGTGTGAATAAAGGTAGATAAACACTCACTCTGTCTGGGTACACATACGTAACTTGTTTAATGTAAAATTTAAAACAGACATGATCCAATGTAAACAAACTTCTTGCCTACGTAACACTCTGCATAAATGTTACATAGATACATTGAACAGAGGAGCAGGAGGAGGCCTTTTGGCCATTTGAGCTTGCCCCGTCATTTATCATGATCATGACTGATCATCCAACTCAATTCCTAATCCTGCTTTCTCCCCACAGCCTTTGATCCCATTCTCCCCAAGTGCTATATCTAGATGTCTCTTGAATATATTCAATGGGCGATATTCTCCCTTCCCACGCGGGTGGGTGAATCGCCGGGGTGCCGCGCAAGTCACGCCAAGTGGCCCCGCAGGTTGGCGCAGCGCCCATTTGGTGTCGCGTAAGGAGACTGGAGCGGCCTGAACCGCTTCAGCGCTGTGCTGGCCCCTGTGGGGGCCAGAATAGGTCGTGCCCGGGACCTGTTTGCGCTGTCGTGAAACGCGACAGCGTTCACGATGGAGCAGGCACTTAGTTCCGGGAGCGGAGAATACTGCCCAATGTTTCAGCATCAACTACTTCCTGTGGTAATGAATTCAACAGGCTCACCACTCTGTGTGAAGAAATGTCTCCTTATCTCTGTCCGAAATGGTTTACCCTGAATCCTCAGACGGTGACCCCTGGTTCTGGACACACCCAACATTGGGCACATTTTCCCTGCATCTAGTCCTGTTAGAATTTTATAAGTCTCTATGATATCACCCCCCATTCTTCTGAACTCCAGCGAGAACAATCACAACCTAGCCAATCTTTCCTCATATGGCAGTTACCTTCAGCGACTGGTGCACAAGGACATCCAGGTCCCGCTGCACATTCCCCTCTCCCAATTTACAACCATTCAGGTAGTAATCTGCCTTCCTGTTTTTGCTTCCAAAGTGAATAACCTCACACTTATCCAAATTATACTGCATCTGCCATTGATTTGCCCACTCGCCCAACCTGTCCAGATCATGCTGTAGGATCCTTGCATCCTTGTTACAGTTCAGCCCCCCACCCAACCTGGTATTATCTGCAAACTGAGATGTTATATTTTGTTTCCTGATCCTAATCATTATTGTAAATTGTGAATAGCTGGGGTCCAAGTATCGATCCCTGTGGCACCCCATTAGTTATTGCCTGGCAATTTGAAAAGGACCCATTAATTCCTCTCTTTGTTACCTCTCTGCCAACCAGTTTTCTATCCACCTCAATAAATGTCCCCAATCCCATGTGCTTCAATTTTGCACAATAATCTCTTATGCGGGACTTTGTCAAATGCCTTCTGAAAGTCCAAATATACCACATCGACTGGCTCCCCCTTGTCAACTGTACTGGTTACATAGAGCACATAGAACAGTACAGCACAGAACAGGCCCTTCGGCCCTCAATGTTGTGCCGAGCAATGATCACCCTACTCAAACCCACGTATCCACCCTATACCCGTAACCCAAAACTCCCCCCCATAACCTTACTTTTCAGGACACTACGGGCAATTTAGCATGGCCAATCCACCTAACCCGCACATCTTTGGACTGTGGGAGGAAACCGGAGCACCCGGAGGAAACCCACGCACACACGGGGAGGACGTGCAGACTCCGCACAGACAGTGACCCAGCCGGGAACTGAACCTGGGACCCTGGAGCTGTGAAGCATTTATGCTAACCACCATGCTACCGTGCTGCCCAAACATCTTCAAAGAATTCCAACAGATTTATCAAGCATGATTTCCCCTTCATAAATCCATGCTGACTCTGACTGATCCTCCCACTGCTTTCTAAATGTCCCACTATAAAGTCCTTGATAATGAATTCAGGCAGCACAGTGTCACAGTGGTTAGCACTGCTGCCTCACGGCGCCGAGGTCCCAGGTTCGATCCTCGCTCTGGGTCACTGTCCGTGTGGAGTTTGCAGATTCTCCCCGTGTTTGCCTGGGTTTCACCCCCACAACCCAAAGATGTGTAGAGTAGGTGGATTGGCCACGCCAAATTGCCCCCAAATTGGGAAAAATGAATTTGGTACTCTAAATTAAATTTTTCGTAAGAAGATAATGGATTCAAGAATTTCCCCCACTACCGATGTTAGGCTTACTGGTCTATAATTCCCTGCTTTCTCTCTACCTACCTTTTTGAATATTGGAGTGACATGAGCTACCCTCCAAACTGCAGGGACTGTTCCCAGAGTCTATAGAATCCCGGAAGATGGCCTATGCATCCATTATTTCCAGAGCCAACCCCTTAAGCACTCTGGGATGCAGATTCACAGGCCCTGGGGATTAATCCGCCTTCAATCCTATCAATTTTCCCAGCACCATTTCTCTACTAATATTGATCTCCCTCAGTTCTTCCTTCTCACTAAACCTTTCATTCCCCAACATTTCTGGTATCTGATTTGTGTCCTGGCTCTTTACATTGGGGGAAAGTCAGATCAGAGGTGCCTCTCTGAAGCTGGGCTCGCCCAACGCATTGGTCAATAAATGATCATTCTGTACCTGAGACTCGTGCGTTTATTTTATTGAAATGAGAAAAACCACAGCAAGAAGTATCAAAGGCACTGCAGGAAGTATCAAAGGCACAGCAGCGGATGAGCCAGATGTGGGGAGCTGAGGGAAAGCAGATGCCCAGCAATCCAGAAGTCCGAGCCAGCGACGGCAGATGGGCAGCTCATTATCGGAGGGGAGGGGGACATCTGCCCAGAGGGGAGGATGACATTTCCTCATTCTGTCACGATGACCAGAGTTCCTGAGGCAGCAGGCAGACCACAGCGCGAGAGGAGACCACCAGAGCAATATGAAGGTTCTGTGAGAGCGAGCGACAGAACGTGCAATCGGAAATCAGCTTGGAGCACTGATTTGCTATTTAAAACATGATTTTTAGTAGAAAAACAGCAAATCCTGACACAAAGCACGTGCCTAGTTAAGAGGTTTTTGTGTGTTCTGATTATGTTCAAAACAAAAAGGCTGTACTCCAAATGCTGCTCTTGTGACTTTGAAGTTCCTGTTTGTGATGGTTGCAAGTATATGAGAAAGCAGTAGGAGTGGATCATTGAGGTGCATCACATTACATTTTGATCATTATCACAGGGGATGCCACAGTTAAACAGTGAAAGGGAAGTCAGAAGTTCAGCTTTATGTTAGTTGAGGAAGCCGAGAGATAACAAACCCTGAAAGTGAAATATTGAAGAAAAAACTGAAAGCATCCTGAACGGTGATGCACTGAACAGGCTTCATTAAATAAATTCATCATCAGAGAGTTAGGAAAGAAAATTGACTTCTTAAGTTTGTTTGCAAAATTCAGCGCAGTATGTTTGCTAAAGGATAGCGTTGAGGCTGCACACACCAAGCAGAAAAAGATGAGGGAAAATTTAAATGGCATGCAAATGTCATACTCAAATTTGGAATGTTGTGGTGGAGGTTTGACTTAACTGTTATTGTTAGATTTTGAGAATTCACATCATTTTCTGGAAGCAGAAAAGAAAACACAAACAAAACAAAAAATGCCTTTCAATTTGGTAAAGGACGGATGTCACAAGGATAAGCGAATGTGTTTGGATACCTGGGTTGTGCTGTATCGCATTTTGCATACCGATGAAGGTTAACCAAGGTCAGATAGCACATGATTGGATGTTAGCCAACATGGCGGATTATAGGGCGTGACATCTGCAGCTAAATCTGTGACTTCAAGTTTTTTCTTTCCAGAGATGTGACAATGGGAATACAAGAGCACAGAAGCGGAATAAGCCATTCAGCCCTTGCCTTGCCATTCAATATGATGAAGACTGAACTGATACTTCAATCCCACATTCCGGCTCTGTCCTCATATCTCAGGCACAGTAATCTGCTATGTCCTCCTCCTCCCCACCCTTCACCTCCATCACCTCAATAGAGACTCATCGCAGTCCAGCCCAATTCCGGCGGTGTTCCATTTCAATGTGCACACAGGGATACGGAGGTGACAACTAGGAACTAACAGCTGCCATTCCCATTTCCATCTCTCTATTTAACTCTGTTTTGGTGTCCCCGCCACCCTCCTCTTCCAGATCTCTGCACCGTTGAAGGGCACTGATCCTAATACTCTGGGATTGCAGTGTACACGTGGCTCCATCCAGAATACTTTCTATTCACAGGAACCTGCCAGCTTTAACAGCCAGTCAGCTGTTAATTCATCCCAGTGCACTGCCACCAATGACATTTTCTATGTGGGACCTCATCAAATACTGTTGTAATATCCGAGCACAATTCATCTATTAAATCCAAATATATAATGTAACTGATATGGACAAACCCAGCCCGCCATGGTAGCTAGCACTACTGCCTCACAGCGTCAGGGACCCGGGTTCAATTCCGGCCTTGGGTGACTGTGTGGAATTTGCACTTTCTCCCTGTGTCTGCGTGAGTTTCCTGCAGGTGCTCTGGTTCCCAGGTGCTCTGGTTTCCTCCCACAGTCCAAAGATGTGCAAGTTAGGTGTGATTATGAGGATAGGGTGGGGGAGAGAGCGTAGGTGGGGTGCTCTTTCAGCAGGCCAGTGCAACTTGATGGGCCAAATGGCCTCCTTCTGCACTGTAGGGATTCTATGGTAATACATGGGTGTGGATGAACACTGACTCCTCCCATTCAACTCCATGGATCACACCATTTTATAAAAACTTTATGGCGCAAACCCTACTAATTTCACCCCCATTTCATAGAGCCACAGTGGACCAAACCTCATTCCCAGATTACAGACGCCCAATAAACCAAACCGTTCCCATTTGCTCCCGCTCCACAGAAGGATGGAATCCCTTCCCCTCCATGATCACTGTATCGGATTCCAAGAGTGTTCCTGATCCAACCCAAGGAGTTCCCAGTTATCCAGATTTTAATGCTTTCAGTAAAATCTCACGAGAATATAGCACATTTACTAATCTAATTACAACATATTCATTTTGTTCACATTCCACATTTTCATTTTGGTTTAGATTAAAATCAGAGGGCGTATGATTAAACAGTAGCAGGGGTGAAGAATTGTCAGCTGGTTACTTGTAAAGGCTTGGAGGGAAGCAGACTTCATGATTCAGAAGATTTAAATGTTTGGTCCTTCCAACTCGACTTCTCTTGAAGGTCCTAAAAACTAGTAACCCTTCGATGGTTATCTGGTCTGCGAGAAGATTCTCCCCAAAGCCTGAGCAGACATAGCTCGGCCAGTGACCTGCGTTGTGTTCGGTGACCTTGTCTTTGCAATGATTCATACAGATCTACTGATGACTTAACTAGAATGATGATTTATTGATTTACACGCAGTAAGGTAACAATCAGAACCATATACAGACTAAGTTACTATTTGAGTTACATAGGCTCTCCCAGAGCTACGCCTATGTGCGACTGTCCTGGTAAACACCAAACAACTTTCTGCCGAGAGCCGGATGTCACATGTCTGAGGTCTGACACCACCTGCTGGTTGGAGGTCGCATTGCTAAATGTATACGATATTATTCACAGGCATATCACCACAACCTGGGTGAAATCTTTGGAATTCTCCACCCAGGAGAGTTGTGTGTGCTCGGTCAGTGAACACATTTAAGGCTGATATAAGAGGCTCTCAGGGAATCAAGGAATAGGGGGAATGGCCGGGAAAATGGAGCAAGGCCAACCATCAGACATGATTGTACTGAATGGATTACAGGCTTGAGGGGCCAAATGGTCTATTCTTGTCCCTATTTCATATGAAACAGAGCCATATAAACCGGGAAGGTGCCAAGTTTTTCTCCCTGGCCTGGCCGAGGTATCCAGTATCAGAGAGATTGCTACATCTGGTCTCTGGGCCAAGTTTCCGTTTGGGGAACAATCAAGAGCTGGAACAAAAACAGAAAATACTAGACAATCGCAGCAGGTCTGACAGCGTCTGTGGGGAGAGAAGGGAGCTAACGTTCTCGAGTCTGGCCGACTCTGTGTCAGATTCCAGCTTCCGCAGTAATTTGCTTTTATAAAGAGCTGGAACCGAGGTTGAAAGTTAATACATGCAGATGACAATTGAGAGCAAATTCGGGTTGTGGTCCGGTGTTTTGTATCGGCCAACAAGCCAGGCAACTCTCGCCTTCCAGACTCAGAAATGTAGACTGTAACCCAGCAAACATTTGCATCTTCAGAACAAAAAACAAAAGAGAGACAGGAAGGTGGGTGGGAATTGGGGCATAAACAACAAAAAAGCTAATCTTTTAAACTCTTCTGTGCCATAGATACCCAGAGCTGTGACTACAGACACCGTGGACAGAAAGGTCCCACTTTACCACAGAGCATCTCCCTGGTGTTCTTTCATTTCAGCCATTGAGAGAAGAAAAAGGAGCATTTAACGTTTCACACAAAATGTTGTGCTGTCAGTCAACTTCCTTTCTTCTTGAAGCAAGTTAAGAGTTGAATATTAAGGATGCATGCCTGCTTATCAAAATACTCTGAATGATGAATGAGCCCTTTATGAAAGCCACAATGGAATCATTTGCAAACCCTTCACACATCACCAATATTAAAATGGGAAGTTATATTTCATTAGTTGCAATGCAGCAGAGTCATTAAAATTCATGCAGGAATTATGTACATAATATCGCAATAAACTGCCATCATTTACTCCGGGGACTGACATGCCCTCATGCAAGCAAAATAGGTTTTCTTTGGCAAACCTAGCTTTGTGCTTACATCATCGGTACTCAGTGGTGCAACAGTGTTTGGGAAAGAAAGGTATCAGATGGAGGAGAGGGCTCCAGGGGCTCTGCTCTGGGCTGATAAGTGGCCAGTAACATTCCTGCCACACAAGAGCCACGAAGTGACCGCCTCCGAAAAGCAAAATTCTAACCATCGCCCCCGTGATATTCAATTGCATTACCATTGCCAAATCCTCAACTCGCAACACCCGAGCAGTTACCATGGCTTGAAGAGGTCAGAGGAAGGAGCCCTATGGCGGGGAACTCACTTCCCGACTCCCTGAAACCTGTCCACTACTTACAAATCTAGAAGTATAAAACTAGGGGACATGGTTTAAAAAATAAGAGAGAGATGAGGAGAACTGTTTTCTCCCAAAGGGTGGTTGGTGTGTGGAATTCTCTTCACCAGGAAGCAGTGGAGGTCGGGTAATTGAATTTATTCCAGGCTGAGTTGGACAGATTTTTATCAGAAGAGAGTCGAGGGCGATGGGGGACAGACAGGAAAATGGGGCTGAGACCACGGACAGATGAGCCATGATCTTAGTGGAGGGAAGAGCTGGCTTGAAGGGCCGAATGGCCTCTTCCTGCTCCCATATCCCTGTGTCAGGAGTCTGATGGAATACTCTCCACTTGCCTGGATGTGTGCATCTCCAAAAACACTCAGAAAGTTTGACGTTTATTCAGGACAAAGCAGCTCGCTTGATTGGCACTCCTTTGACAAACATTCATTCCCTCCACCACTGACAAACATCGGCAGCATTACCGACAGAGTGCACTGCAGGAACTCACCAAGGCTCCTTTTGGCAGCACCTTCCAAACTCGCGACAAAGGCAGCAGAAACAAGGGAATACCACCACCTGCAAGTTCCCCTCCAGGTCACAAACCATCCTGATTTAGAACTATCACTGTTCCTTCAATGTTGTGGGGGCATTGTTATGCCCACACCCGCCCCCCTTCAGAGCCAGTGACCACGTGTTCCTTGGCATCGTGTTTCTCCCTCGCTGGGCCTATTCAATTGTTTTATACCATAACAATTATCAATGGTCCCGATATCCCCCCCCCCCCCGACTGAAATGTGGGGTTGTTTTAATAAGGACACGGGGAGCCCACACCGAGTAAGAATAAAGAACTTTGGTTTATTTACAGTTATGTTATATACAACTCCCGGTAGATGCCTATCGGGTCTCTCCACAGTCAGTGCCTTCCTGGCTGACCTTTGATACATAGCTGAATGGAGTTCCCACCCCTCAACGGGCAAGCTCACGGGGAAGCTAATTATTCCCACCCTGTGCGAGATAGGACACATCTCAACCCAGCTCCTCGTGGGCACTAGCCCACAGCACAAACCTGCCCCTAATTGGGCAACTGGAAGGGCGCAGTTTGAGGAAAGAGATGAAACGCTACACTGGCAGCCAGCAGGATGGTACTGAGGCACATTCTTGAACTGGAACAGGGGCAGCTTTACTCTGTATTCCTTTTGGTGGAAATGGTAAGACAAAGTTTCATCAGCCCTGTTGGGTGGACGGAATAGACCCCATGGCGCTATTTTGAAGAAGAGCGGGCAAGTTCTTCCTGGTGTCGCGGTCGGTCTTTATCCCTCAACCAACAAAAAGAAACAGGTGAAGGGCAGCGTGGTGGCGCAGTGGTTAGCACTGCAGCCTCACGGCGCCGAGGTCCCAGGTTCGATCCCGGCCCTGGGTCACTGTCAAGTGTGGAGTTTGCACATTCTCCCCGTGTTTGCGTGGGTTTCGCCCCCACAGCCCAAAGATGTGCAGGTTAGGTGGATTGGCCACGCTAAATTGCCCTTTAATAATTGGAAAAAATGAATGATCTGGTCATTTACTTCATTATTGTTTGTGAAATCTTGCTGTGGGCTAATTGGCTGCCCCATTTCCTACGTTAGCACAGGGAAAACACTTCTAAACAACTCCACTGACTGAGGCGGTGGGGGGTGCTGAGGGGTTGTGGAAGGTCCTATGAAAACACGGGGCTTTTCTTTTTACCCAATTGCATTGCTGGGTGCCTGCAATGGAAAGGGTGCCAACCCTAAGCACAGGATGTCCCTCGAAGTCAGGTGCTGACTTGCTGCATTGCCCGGCACATTAGGAAAAAACCTGACTGAAAGCAGCGCCACTTCCCTTCCGAATATTTCACACAGCTATTAAACCAGAGCAGAAGCAGGAGTGGCAATCTAACAGTCCCTCTCCGGCAATAACGATCAGCCCTCTCTCAGAGTTCCAGTTGCGAGCCTCGTTCCCTGAAACCTCGCTATTTCATTTTAAGATGTGTGTATTTTCTTTTTGAAATTTCTCAGCAATGTACAAGGAGCAGCTAATAAAGCTGGTGTCCCATTCCAATGTTGCTTTACTGTGCTCCCATTTCGTGCAGACATAAAGAGCATCTTCCAAATTAATTTATATTTGACAAAGGGATATAAATGATAATCACTAGTAGAGAGGCTGCAAAATCCCAAATGACTGATGGTTACTTCCAGCGTGGGTGTGTTTCCAACACATATCACAGAATAACACAGTGCAGAAGAGGCCCTTCAGCCCATCGAATCCTCACCGACACGTGAAAAGCACATGACCTGTCTACCTAATGCCACTTGCCAGCAGTTGGCCCACAGCCTTGAATGTTATGACGTGCCAAGTGCTCATCCAAGTACTTTTTAAAAGGATGTGAGGCAACCCGTCTCCATCACCCTCCCAGGCAGTGCATTCCAGACCCTCACCACCCTCTGGGTAAAAAAGCATTTCCTCAAATCCTGCCCAAACCTCCTGCCCCTTGCCTTTAACTTGTGTCCGCTCGTATCTGACAACTAAGGGGAACAGCTCCTGCTTACCCAGGCTGTAAATGCCCCTCATAATCGATCAAATCACCCCTCAGTCTTCTCCGTTCCAATCAAAACAACCCAAGCCTATCCAACCTCGCTTCATAACTTAAATGTTGCATCGCAGGCAACATCCTGGTGAATTTCCTCGGCACACTTTCCAGTGAAATTACATCCATCCGATAATGTGGCGATCAGAATTACACACAGTACCTCAGCTGTGCCATCACCAAACTTATATACACCTTCAACGTGACCTCCCTGCTTTTGCAATGTATGCCCGATTGATAAATGCAAGAGTCCCATATGCCTTTTTCACCACCCGATTAACCTGCCCTTCCGCCTTCAGAGATCTATAGACAAACATGTCACGGTTCCTTTGTTCCTCAGAACTTACTCGTGACAAGTCATTCATTGACTACTTCCTTGTCAAATTACTCCTTCCAAGTGCATCACCTCAGACTTATCAGGATTAAATTCCATATTTTTAAAATTTTAAAATGACATTTACTTTTAAATATGTACTTACCTTTCCCTCCTCTTCTGAAGGTGCTGATTCCGGAGCTGGGTTACAACTTCAAGGTCATACCCTTTAAGATATCGCACAAATGGCCACTGTCCAATTGGGAATCTAGATCAGTGAATGGCAACCTGCGGCCCGGAGGCTACATGCAGCTCACCTGGGTCCTGAGTGCTGACCACGGGACATTTTGTTGACCGTTGACCACGTGCACGATTGTCAAATTCCACTAATTTCCCCGTGTAGTTTTTTTCCTACCGGTATGACTGAAGTGTTTCGCATGTAAAGCAAGGGCGAGTGTAGTGAGGTGCGAGCTGATTGCTCAGAACATTGACTCTGAGAGCCGTGCGCTCCCTCTGTGTCCAACGTGTAAATATTCCTCTTGTTTTTACCATTTTTAAAAATAGATTTAGAGTATCCAATTCTTTTTTCTCCAATTAAGGGGCAATTGAGCGTGGCCAATCCACCTACCCTGCGCATCTTTTTAGGTTGTAGGGTGAGGCCCACACAAACACGGGGAGAATGTGTAAACTCCACACGGGCAGTGATCCGGGGCTGGGATCGAACCTGAGTCCTCAGCGCCGAGAGAAAGCAGTGTTATCCACTGCACCACTGCGCTGCCCCCATTGTTTTGACCATTTGAAGTTGTTGACTTTTATATTGATATATAAATGCATTTTCTACAACTCATTATGAAATATTCTACGTATATTAAATATATTTAATCATATTCATGGGGTCATGGTTAGTGAACAAGCCTGATTTTAATCTTGCCGCCCACTGAGATGTAGGAGGGCCACTATGTGGCTCACTCACTGGCCCAGGTTGCCCATCACAGTTCATTTTTGCAGACGTTTCAATGGTGCTTACAATTAGATAATCCTGCCCTCCACTGATATTTCCAATCTACTTTCCAACAGATCATTGGATAACGATGAACAGCAGGGTCCAATGATTCTGCCCTGTTCTCACTCCCGAGTCCAGTGAGAGAGAGATTAAATATAGCCCTAGCTGAGATTAGATTCAGCAGAAACTCAGGAGCCTTCCTGCTGGAAAGGCTCACTTTTGAATGTTCCATTTCTTATTGATTTTTCTGCTGTGTGTTAGAAAGAGCAGCAGCACACCCCCCGAGTGCAAACCTCCGCATTTCGATGAGGCCCAAGGACATTGTAAACTCTACCACTGAACACTCCTCCTCAGTTACTGAGAAAGACTAGTAAATAATACATCACCCAAATAAAGGACGCGGAGCTCATACATGGAGCTATTCCACAGTCTCAACCATTGAAGATTACAAGACAGAAGGAGGCCATTCATCCCGTTGTGTCAGTACTGGCTCCTTGCTAAAACTAATCTCACTTGCCAACACTCTTTTCGTCGCTCGGGACCTCAGGTTGCCGTCGCCGGATGCGACTCAAATTTGGCATGCATCCTCCGATGCTAAAAGCTCCCACTTCCAATTTCCAAACTACTGGACCCGCAGCACAAAATGAGGAACCGAAGAACATATGCAGGAAATGGAGTGAGATATCTAGTGTTCGGCTGTGGTACCTAAATCCACAAGCTACACAGTTTGCGGACCTCAGTTCTATGAGACCGGACTTTTCCCTGTGACGTGACTGTTAAGCTGCCCGTCACAAATCGCACATAATTGCAGAGGGGAGCAACAGGGCTGGTCCTAGCCTCTTGGAAGTGCGACTTAAAAAAGCTATGATTCATCACCCTCAAAGAAAATAGACATTTCAGTGAAGACTTTATCGAAGCTCCTTAAGAAGCTAGAAAGAATAAAACCAGAGAGAGCAAGACCTTCCAATACATCAAGCAGCAGAGCAGGTTAGGGTTTTGAAGAGCAAGTTTGGAATAAACATTGGGAAATATTGACAAATACACAAGGTAAATCATCAGCGAGACCTGTCTGCCAGGAAGGGTCAGTGAAGCCAGGACACTGGGTCTCATTTCAGAAACAGATGCTGCCACAGGGGGAATGAGAGCAAGGGACATTCCTCAATCAGTCAGCCCTCTTGTGATTCCAATTTGCCAGTTGAAAAAGTATAAACCAGATCAATAGGTGAAGGCCCTCGAGAGGATGCAGAGGAGATTAACCAGACAGGTCCCAGGGAGTTGGGAATTTTTCAACAAGGATAGTTTGGAGAAGCTGGGGCTGTTACCATGGAAGGAAAGGTGCTTGAGGGGCTATTTGTTAGAGGTGCACAAGGTCGTGACAGGTTTAGTTAAGGTAGACACAGAAAAGCTGTTCCCACTAGCTGGTGGTACAAAGACTGATGGAACACAGATTTAAGGCCTTAGGCATAACATACATAGAAAATAGAAGCAGGAGGCGGCCATTTGGCTCTTCGAGCTGCTCCGCCATTCATTATGATCATGGCTGATCATCAAGGGGGCGGCATGTGGCTCAGTGGATAGCACTGGGACTGCGGCGCTGAGGACCCGGGTTCGAATCCCGGCCCTGGGTCACTGTGTGTGTTGAATTTGCATTCTCCCCATGTCTGCGTGGGTTTCACCCCCACAACCCAAAGATGTGCAGGTTAGGTGCATTGGCCATGCTAAATTGCCCCTTAATTGGCAAAAAAATAATTGGGTACTCTAAATTTATTTTTTTAAATGGCTGATCATCAAGTTCAATACCCTGATCCAGCCTCCCCCCCCCCCCCCCCCCCCCCCCCCCCCCACTCCATATCCCTTGACCCATTTAGCCCTAAGAGCTATATCTAATTCCTTTTTGAAGCTACACAAAGTTTTGGCCTCAACTACTTTCTATGGTAGTGAATTCCACAGATTCACCACTCTCCTCATCCAAGTCCTAAAAGATTTACCCCTTATCCTCAAACTATGACCCCTAGTTCTGGACTCCCCGACCATCGGGAAGATTACTTTTGAATTTACCCCGTCTAATCCTGTTAGAATGTTATAAGTTTCTTTGAGATCCCCTCTCACCCTTTTAAACTCCAAAAAATATAATCCTAACCAATGTAGTCTATCCTCATGTAACAGTCCTGCCATCCCAGGAATCAGCCTGGTAAACCTTCGCTGCACTCCCTCCCTAGCAAGAACATCCTTCCTCAGATAAGGACACAAAAACTGCATACAGTGCTCAAGGGGTGGCCTCACCAATGCCCTAAACAATTGCGGTGAAACATTCCTATTTCTCTGCTCAAATCCTCTCGCTAGGAAGGCCAACATTCCATGAGATTAATTAAGGTGATGGCGGAGAGAAGAGAGAGAGAGAGAATTTGATGAAGAACGTTTTTGTGTGAGAAGTAGAAATGCCATGGAGCTTGATGTCTGTGGGAGTGGTGGAAGCGGAGACACTGGATAGTTTCAAAAGAAGATCAGATAGGAACTGGAGGGAAATGAACTTGGGGAGGGTCACAACAGGGGGAATGGGACTGGCTGGACTCCTTGGCAGAGAGCCGGCATGGACTCAGTAGGTTGAATGGATTCCTTCAGTGCCATTATGACTCTATTCCTACCAGGAGCAAAGGCGATTTATCAGAGCTTAGAGTCCCATGGTGAGAGAGAGAGGTTGAAACTAAACTGAAACTTGAAAGGGAGGCAGGTGAAAAACTCAGGCTTGTTACAGAAAGATAATCGCAAGTATATCAGACAGTACAGTGAAGAGGCAAAAAATAGATGAGATAGGGCAGCACCATGGCGCAGTGGGTTAGCACTGCGTCCTCATAGCGCCAAGGTCCCAGGTTGGATCTCGGCTCTGGGTCACTGTCCATGTGGAGTTTGCACATTCTCCCCGTGTTTGCGTGGGTTTCTCCCCCACACCCCAAAGATGTGCAGTGTAGGTGGATTGGCCACACTAAGTTGCCCCTTAAATTAGAAAAAATGAATTGGGTGCTCTAAATTTATAAAAAAAAAGAGATGAGAAGAGATAAAAGGAAGGGTACGGCACGGAGGCACTGTGGTTAGCACTGCTGCTTCTCAATGCCGCCAGGGTCCCGGGTTCAGTTCCGGCCTTGGATGACTGTCTGTGTGGACTTTCTCCCCGTGTCTGCGTGGGTTTCCTCTGGATGCTCCGATTTATTCCCACAATCCAAAGATGTGCAGGTTAGGTGGATTGGCCATGCTAAATTGTCCCTTTGTGTCCAATATTTAGGTAGGGTTACTGGGTTAAGGGTGGGGGCCTGGCCCATGGTAGGGTACCCTTTCAGAGGGTCGGTGCAGACTCGATTGGCCAAATTGCCTCCAAATTGCACTGCAGTGATTCTACGAAATTGTGCACAATTGCAGAAAGGAAATGCTGCAGAAAGGGCTTTTTGTAAGCATATCAAACCTGAAAAGTGCTGAAGAGAAGGTAGCCCGCTTTGCAATGCATGTGAAGGGTGACTGTGGAGGTGTGACAGGGATATTAAACACATATTTCTGATGGTGGAAGTGAGAATATGGGTGTCCTGGAGAACACTGATTGAGATAACAGAACTGGTTCTGAAAAGATTAGCAGAACCGAAGATTAAATAAGTCACTGTGCCCCTGTTGGCATGAAACCTCGGCTGCTGAAAGAGATGCAGAAAGCAGGAGCCGAGGATTTGAATTTCCAGTACTCCTTAGATCTGTAAATGAATGCCTCGGGAGTGTAGCCAAGGTAATACCTTTTCAAGGAGACAGGATAAAATGGGCAACTATGGACGGGAGAGTACAGTGGGTACTATGTATATGGATTTGCAAAGGTGTTTCATAAGGTGTCGCACATGAGATTTGTCATAAATAATTCGGACTATGCTGGAAATAAAAATGTTGTATCATGGAGAGAATGTTGGTTGATGGACAAGAAACAAAGGTTTTGGGTTATTAGATCTTGTTTGGGCTCCAGAGGTTTGGGAGTGATGCACTCAAGACTGAGGGGGTGACCTGACCGAGGTTTACAAGATTATGAGGGGCATTGAAAGTGTGGATATGGAACAGCTGTTCCCCTTAGTTAAAGGGTCAGTTACAAGGGGATATAAGTTCAAGGTGAGGGGCTGGAGATTCGGGGGGATTTGAAGAAAAACTGTTTTACTCAGAGGGTGGTGACGGTCCGGAACACACTGCCTTGGGAGGGTGGCAGACGCGGGTTGCCTCGCATCCTTTAAAAAGTACCTGGATGAGCACCTGGCACATCTTAACATTAAAGGCTATGGGCCAAGTGCTGGCAAATGGGATTAGAATTGGCAGATCTGGTGCCTTTCATGCGGCGATGCAGACTCGATGGGCCGAACGGCCTTTTCTGCACTGCGTTATTCTGTGATTCTGTTAGTATTGTACAATGCTGTCTATACAGACAGCGCAGCCCAGCATACAATACCAGAGATTAACAAACAATAACTAAAGGTGACAAACTGTTACATCTCGGGAGTTCGCTGCAGAGATTCTTACAAACATGATGAAAGGTTTGATTAGGAGATGTTGCGCATGCAATCCAAGATCACGCAAAACACTCTGCTGACGTCACTACAGATTGTGTGACGTTCCACCAGACCTGAGCTGATCAGAAACAGGCAGGTCAGGACTTCTCCCTGGTTAATGCCGTGTCATATTGGGCAGCGGGACGAGCACCGTAATAGCCCAGAAGGCAGTGTTCAGGAAGTGGATACAGTATAAAGCAGTGAGTATTGTAGAACGGAAAAAGAGTGGGTGGCACGAGACAGGGATTGCTGGCAGGACATGGTCGGGGTGGGAGAAGAGGGGTAGCTGAGAAGAGGGGGCAAATGAGAAGGGGGCCAAGATGGAGGAACATTGGAGGGAGTTGAGAATGGAATAGGGCAAGAGTGTGTGGTCTTTCATTTATAATACAATGAATTGCAATAATCCGATACAACACTGGTCTACAGCATTGCCTGAAAGGCTTCGCTTATTTGCTCCATATTTTCACACATACTTTACTCCCCATCAACAGTGATCTGCCCTCGATTACACGATCGCCCACACGTCCGCATCGACTCCCGAGATAAAACCAAGCCCAGAGGTTAACCCTGTTGAGTCATCGGCAAAAATTCCTGGAAACTCTAAATGTTTAAGCTGTTACAACGTTTGACGGAGGAACAGTGGGGCGGGGTCATAAAATTAGCTGCAGCCCTGAAGCGTCCTGGTCTCGAGGCACAGCTCCTAAACCCCAAATGTATTTCCCTTTTTTGTATTTTGTTTTATTTCCTTTTCTGATTGATCTATTGAGCTGCTCGCAGAAAAATATTTTCACTGTACCTCGGTACACGTGACAATAAACAAAATCCAATCCAAGTGTTGGCAGGATTAGCAGATCGATTACAAAATATTGCAAATGCTATTGCCATGGCCAGCTGGTCCCGGAGCGGGACTTGAACCAGGAGCTTCTGGTTCAGGAGGGGGAATGTTACCCAGTGCGCCACACAACCTCCTGCCTGAAAGGGCGATGGAAGCAGATTCAATTGCAACTTTCAAAAAGGGAATTGAGGAGCTGGAAGGAAAGCGCGGGGCTGTGGGACTGAAGGGTCAGTATGGGCATGAGGGGTCAAATGGCCTCCTCTCAGCTGTAAGAATCAACAATGCTATATCGCGGACGGGTTAGGTACGTTTTGGCGCAGCCATTTGGGCGCGGCCGTTGTGGCGCAGCCGTTTTGGCGCCGGCCGTTTTGGCACCAGACGTTTTGGCGCCGGACGTTTTGGCCATAATAACATTTCTTTATTTGTAAATTAGCCTCCGTTGAGTTGGCTGCTGGTGCGGGTCCGCTGTCACAAGTGTTTCGTTCTATCACCATCTTTTTATATATTTTTTAACTAAACCAATTCGCATACCCATATGATGGCTGAGGAAGTATCAACGAAACGTGGTAAAGAAAAATTTGTTCATAACGGATTCCTTTACGTCTTTGACAAAACAAGCAAAGGTGACAGCGAAGTGAAATTTTGGCGTTGTGAGCAAAAAAACCGGAGCAAAGCACGGCTCCATACTAAAGCTGCAAACGTGGTGAAGCAGCTGAACAGCCATTCGCATGATGCTTCTGCTGCACAAGTAGAGGTTGCACTCCTGAAAACTAAAATAAAAAAGAGAGCACAGGAAACCCTTGAGGCACCGACTGTAGTTGTTAATGAATGTTTGACAGACATATCCCAAGCTAGTCTACCAGCCATTCCTTTTTTTTTTTAAATATTATTTTTTTTAAAATTTAGATTACCCAATTATTTTTTCCAATTAAGGGGCAATTTAGCCTGGCCAATCCACCTACTCTGCACATTTTTGGGTTGTGGGGCCGAAACCCACGCAGACATGGGGAGAATGTGCAAACTCCACCCAGACAGTCACCCAGAGCCGGGATCGAACCTGGGGCCTCAGCGCCGTGAGGCGGTTGTGCTAACCACTAGGCCACCGTGCTGCCCTACCAGCCATTCCTAATATATCTGCTTTGAGGAGAATGATAAGCAGAAAGCGTAATTATGTATTGAACGCCCCCACCAATCCAAGTGATTTACAACAATTGATTGTGCCAGAATGCTACAGGATATATGTCCCTCAACCAGGAGTGGAAAAAAATTTTTTACTTTGTGATAGCGGACCAGGTCACGACCGGATATTAATCTTTGGAAGACAGAGCTGGCTACAGCACTTATTGACATCTGATATGTGGTTTGCAGATGGCACATTCAGTATTGCTCCCAGCCTCTTTTCTCAGATTTATGTAATTATGGTAAAAAAACACGGAGGAGTTACTCCTACGGTTTATGCTCTTTTGCCTAACAAGCAACGCACCACATATGCGAGAATGTTCGCATTATTGAAAGAAATCGAACCCAACTTGAAACCCAGTTCAATCGTCTGTGATTATGAACAAGCTGCGCACAGTGCTATGAAAGACATATTCCCTGATGTTCAAATAAAAGGATGTTTTTTTCATTTAGCTCAAAATATGCAAAAACATCTAGCTAGTATGGGGTTCCGTAATTTGTATAACACTGATCCAGATTTTGCGTTAAAAGCTAAAATGATTATTGCCATTGCCTTTGTACCTTTGAACAAAATCGATGAATATCTGGATGCTTTAGTGACCCAACTGCCGCAAGAACTTCAAGATTTACTCAACTGGTTTGAAGATACATATGTTGGTCGTCTGAACAGACGAGGAAATGGTAGATGAACACCTTTATTTCGCCCTGAGATTTGGAACCTTTATCAGAGAACATTAAACGGGGAAGACCGCACAAACAATAATGCGGAGGCAGCCCACCGTCGATTGAAATACGAACTTGGCATGCATCATCCCACCATATGGAAACTAATTGATGGCCTGCGTAAAGTACAGAAAGGTAGAGATGCATATTATGAAAGGTTACTAGCCGGCCATGAACCGCCACAAAAACTAAAAAAGTATAGAGATGCAGATAAAAGAATACATGAAACTGTTCTTAAATTTGAAAACATGGATGCTATCGAGTACTTGAGGAGCCTTGCTCATAATTACCAAATGAACTAAACTAAATGAACTAATTTAAGGTTTTTAACTAAATGAACTAATTTAAGGTTTTTAACTAAATGAACTAATTTAAGGTTTTTAATTTACAATAAAGATAAAAGAATACATGAAACTGTTCTTAAATTTGAAAACATGGATGCTATCGAGTACTTGAGGAGCCTGGCTCATAATAACCAAATGAACTAAACTAAATGAACTAATTTAAGGTTTTTAACTAAATGAACTAATTTAAGGTTTTTAATTTACAATAAAGATAAAAGAATACATGAAACTGTTCTTAAATTTGAAAACATGGATGCTATCGAGTATTTGAGGAGCCTTGCTCATAATTACCAAATGAACTAAACTAAATGAACTAATTTAAGGTTTTTAACTAAATGAACTAATTTAAGGTTTTTAATTTACAATAGAGTTAGTTTTAAAACTTTTTAAAGCCCATCTTTTACTTTACAGTTTTAAGCTTGCTTTTAAGTCCTTCCTTTGAATGATACTGAATCTTGCAACAATTTACTTGCAACAATTTACTAGCCACAAAAACGAAAAAAATTTCTGTCGTCTGCGCCCAAACGGCCGCGCCAAATTGGCTGTGCCCAATTGTCCCATGGCGCCCAAACGGCTGCGTCCAAACGGCCGCGCCAAAACGGCCGCGCCCAATTGTCCCATACCGATCGTGGACTATGGGTGTACCTAGATCACAGCAGGGACTGCAGCTGTTCACGAAGGCAGCTCACCACCACCTCCTCAAGGGCAATTAGGGATGGGGCAGTAAATGCTGCCTTCGGCCATGGCCCGCCAATGAATTTTTAAAACTGCACGGGGGGAGAAACTCTGACGGCTGAATTGTTCGTTGCTACACTGGGCTGTCAGTTTGTGGAATGACCGACATCTCCATTTATTGTTCGGACGTTGGTTTCGCAACAAAATATAGAAACGGCCGAACAACAGTGGCAGCCATAGCAACGCAGCGGGTGGGAGGACCAGGACTATGACAGATATCCAGGCTTTATATTTTAGCATCTGAGGCAGCACGGTGGCGCAGTAGGTTACCCCTGCAGCCTCACGGTGCCGAGCTCCCAGGTTCGATCCCGGCTCTGGGTCACTGTCCATGAGGAGTTTGCACATTCTCCCCGTGTTTGCGTGGGTTTCACCCCCACAACCCAAAGATGTGCAGGGTAGGTGGATTGGCCACGCTAAATTTCCCTTTCATTGGAAAAAATTAATTGGGCACTCTAATATTTTAGCATCTAATGACATTGTTTTCTGCAGTGTCCCAGGTAACATTTATTAAATCAACCAGGTGAATTCAACGTGACGTAAAGTCAGGATCTGGGGGCATTAGGCGACAGATTTGAACAGAGACTAAGCTATAGCATCACGAGGAATCCAAACTGAAAATGTATTGACCCGTGGATTAGTGCAAATGGGATTTGAAAGAACACACCGCACTTCAGTAAAGTTAGTGAGGCAAAAACAACGTGGCCTGCACCTATCAGCCAGCCCTTAATGGAGGAGGTGGCAACATTAATCGGAGGGCAGGCTCATGTTAAGATCACCGAATGGATAATTAACGTGTCGTGGACAAGGCTGGCTCACGTCATCCAAGAACCAAAGTGGTGCAGAGGAGAAAAATAGATCTACCATCCTAATGAATTTGAGAATTCTGGAGTTCTGGGTTGGTACTGTACCCACTCAGGGAGTAGTGAAAGGACTCATGGATGGTGCCCCCACACACAGCTCTCTCTAAAGATCCCCCATCCACAGATGTTTGGATGTGATGTTAACAGGCTGGTGTGCAGAGTGGAGCTCGGACGTGGTTAGAGCCTGTGTAATCTGAAACACTACCCCTACAGGGGTCAGTGTAACCAGGACTCCACAGGGCTTACAGACAGCTGTGACATAGCCCACAATAAAAACAGAAAATACTGGGCCATCTCAGCAGGCCTGGCAGCATCTGTGGAGAGAGAAGGGAGCGAACGTCTCAAGTCTGGGTGTCTCTTTGTCAAAGCTGACAACGCTCTCTTTTCTGGGACACTAATATTTTGAAAAGGCAGAGGAGGTGAATACATGGTGTCCGCAGCTTGGAAAAGATAAAAGAAGAAAGAAAAAAGGCTAATTCTATTTATTTACATGGCTACGTACAGACAAGAGCTTGCTGTCAATAGTGTTGCCGGGGGACCCAGCGTTGACCCAGGCAGGAACTGGTACTAACAGACAGTGAAGCGACAGTCACTTCAGTAAGGTGTGAACCCTTCATTCTCAATGAACAGTACAGAAATGAGAATGTCTATAAATGGGCACGTTACAAAGTTCCTTTTTCTCAATCAATCAAAATCATCCTGGATTTACTCAGCACCCTGCTGATCGTCCAAGTGACTGGCAGCGTGATCAATCGCACTCTGATTACTTGGCCAATGTTCAGAGCACTGAGCAGATTCGAACACACTCTGTAACGTCTGCCAAATGCAGCACTTCAACGGAATCCTAAAGCTCCACAGGTTTGTCCGCTGTCCCCCAGATGTGAGACAAATCACTACCTTTCCCCATTCCAGTCCTCGCCCAATGGCCACATGTCCTCGCTCTTTCCGACCGCATCCTTGCTGACCTTTCACCCACCTCGATTACAGAGGTCAACCCATGTTGGGGTACCGCTCCACAGTCACCCGTCACACTGCAGGAACCTCGCAAACGTGGCCATTTCCCACACGCCCCCCCCAACACACACACCCCCCACACACACACCTGAGCCCGGCATGTCGGTGAGCTATTCAATCACAGGCAGCACCGTAGTCGAGCCTGCTCCCGCTCTCACCGCAGGAGTACATTTGCCAATATGGGCTACTCTGTGCTAATCACAAATTCTGGCCGGTGTGTGGGATACCACAGACAGGCGGCAATTCGCTCACTTACTGACACACTGGGGACTTCCTCAGCCCTGCTCCCCCCCTTACCCCACCCTCCCAGGTACATAGAACATAGAACAGTACAGCACAGAACAGGCCCTTCGGCCCTCAATGTTGTGCCGAGCAATGATCACCCTACTTAAACCCACGTAACCCGTATACCCGTAACCCCCATTAACCTTACACTACGGGCAATTTAGCATGGCCAATCCACCTAACCCGCACATCTTTGGACTGTGGGAGGAAACCGGAGCACCCGGAGGAAACCCACGCACACACGGGGAGGACGTGCAGACTCCACACAGACAGTGACCCAGCCGGGAATCGAACCTGGGACCCTGGAGCTGTGAAGCATTGATGCTAACCACCATGCTACCGTGAGGCCCTACCGTGAGGTAACCCCCACAGGATGGAACTTAGACTCAGTATTCAGCACACCCACGTTCAAGGAATAAAAGAAGATCGAGGGTGCGTGGATGGACTTAATAAAATAACTGGGATTTTGGGAAAGTCCAGTGGGGCGGTGTAAAAGGGAAGTTTGGGCCAGAGGCTGACTGTGTGGGATTGTTCACAAGGAACAGAGCTGACTAGTTAGCTGCAGATTGCATCAGCAGCTTGGCAGAATGGTGGGCTAATGGAGCACACACAACACGCTCTGCCAGAAGGGAGTGCGTTGATTAAAAGCTTTAGCAACAAAAGGAATATAAACTACAGAGTACAAAACCCAAAAATGGAACAGTACATTCAAATTAAACCATTCTGGCTAATTCAGATTTGTAGGTACAGACAGAATAAATGTTGGATCTCCATCCTTTCATTATGGACTAGGCAATCTAGGTTAAAGACTGTCTCAGACTCCAGACTGTTTGCAGTCTCTGCGTTTTATTTGACCTCAAGCCGGGTCTCCAACACGTTGGGCATGGGTTACCAGCTGGAAACCGAATGGGGCGCAGCTGGTAGATTCTGGGAGCAGCTACTCCCGGGATTCCTGACGGTCGTTATGCCTTGCGAAATCTAACGAGATCTCGTGAGACATTGTGATCTGCATCTCTCCTGCGATGGGCAGGACCCGGCTCGCAGAGCTGACAAGAGCTTAAAAGCTCACTTGGTTATGCTGCCGCCGGATCAAACGGCCACCCGGCAACTATTGGCCTCACAAAGGAGACCCAGCCGGGCACCTTTAGCACCGGAAATGGGGACCAGGCAGAATGGGGGGGGGGGGGGGGTCTCTCAAACAATAGGTGGCCCCTGGACGGTCGACCTGGCAGTACCACTCAGGTGCCACCTTGGCACTGCCAGGGTGCCCAGACTGCTCAGTCAAGTACCCAGGTGGCTCTGCCAGGCTGGCAGGGTTCCCACACAGGGGATGGGGCCTGGAGGTGCCCTGTCGGTAGGTGGTGGGATACAGGGAGGCTCGAGAACCCCCCAACAGGTGAGTTGGGACATTGGAGGAGGGCATCTGGGGATCACCTTCGGGGGGGGATTGAGAGATCTGGGCACCATTCAGGGCGGAACGCCAGGGGCTGAAAAACAGAGTGCCATTACTTTGCGGGGTCGTTCCAGACACTACAAGCGTCAGGTATGACCCCTCGGTTCCAGCTCACAATGGACTCGTTTTTTAGTTTAAATGTGCCGTATATCTTCTCTGCCAAAAGGAATGATATTGTCATAATATTGGGTGGGATTCTCCCATCTGGGACTAAGTCCTGAGGCAGGGGCAGGGATGAGGAGTGTTTTCCGTTGTAGAGGTCGACAGGAAACCTCATTAATCTATGGGGTTTAGCGGCATATTCTATGGCGGGCCTGATGTGTGTCCGCTGACCTATCTGGGTGCCATATTGAAAAGGCGCCCAACATCACCTTTGAAGAAAGAAGATGGAGCAGCTGAAGAGAGAAGATGGATCTCCGAGAACATGTCGAGGCTGGAAGCTGGAACTTCTCGAGGATGCTGAATCTGGAAGGTCCACCTTATAGACACTCCCTCTCCCACTGCTGTGGTGTTCCAGGATTGCTGGTCGACCCCATCCCAAACTCCGGGGGCAGTCCCAGACATTGATCAGCCAAGCCCCAAGACATGTTCGGGACCGGAGTATTTTCCCGCTGTCATTGCAGGGAATCGGGCCATGGTGGGGAAAATATTCCACTTGGGCATCTTATTAGCGGGGTGTAACTCCATTCCACGCCAGCCTCCAGCTGGTTTCCCAATTTGCTATGGCAGGCAGCAGTGGAAGATCCTGCGGGAAATTCACGCTGGCGTAAAGCCAACTTTTAGACTCCCGCCGAACTCTCCCCACCCGCCTGTCTGCCTACCATTGAACCCACTGACTGAGGCACGGAAGAATTCCACCCAGTGTGTTCCCTTCTGGGCACCACACTTGGGAACGAATATCAAGGCTTTAGGGAGAATGCAGTATAACAGTTTATATTTACGGGGCATCTTTAACGCAATTGAACGAGGCATTTCACAGGAACATGATAAATTATTTATTTATTTATTTATTTATTAAAAATTTAGATTACCCAATTATTTTTTCCAATTAAGGGGCAATTTAGCGTGGCCAATCCACCTACTCTGCACATTTTTGGGTTGTGGGGGCGAAACCCACGCAGACACGGGGAGAATGTGCAAACTCCACACGGACAGTGACCCAGAGCCGGGATCGAACCTGGGACCTCAGCACCGTGAGGCGGTTGTGCTAACCACTAGGCCACCGTGCTGCCGGATGAAACAAAAGATGATACCACATACATCAATATTAGACCAGGTTGCCACAAATGTGATAAAAGAGGTGGAAAAGATTTACAAGAATGGTTCCAGGGATGAGGGACCTCGGCTCCCGTGAATAGTTTGGAGAACCTGGCGCTGTTTCCTTTTGAGAAAATAAAGTTGAGAGGAGATTTGATTGTGTTCTAAATTGTATAGGGAGAAACTGTTTCCATTGGCAGGAGAGTGGAGAACTAGATTTGATTGGCAATTTTGCACAGTGGCACAGTGGTTAGCACTACTGCCTCACGGCACTGAGGACCCGGGTTCAATCCTGGCCACGGGTCATTGTCTGTGTGGAGTTTGCACATTCTCCCCGTGTCTGTGTGGGTCTCACCCACACAGCCCAAAGATGTGCAGGTAGATCGATTGGCCATATCTTTTTATTAAAGCAGTAACCGTCACATTTATACAAGGCCAAACGGTACAAACATTAATTTTGCGATGGGGAAACAGGGTACCCTCCCCCTGTGCCAACGTATGGGAAGGTGGGGTAGGATACTCGGATTATTAAAACAGCTTACAACACAGTTGTACAAAAAACAAACAGTACAAGCACAAACCTGGAGAGACCAGATACCCTCGCCTCTGTACCAACAGAAGGGAAAGGAAGGGGGTGGTGGGGAGAGAGAGGAAAGGAGGGTGGTGGGGAGGGAGGGAGTCGGGGTGTTGGTAGAGGAGGCCCAATAGGGCACTGCCTGAACTATCCACGGAGGCAGAAAAAGAAAAGAGCCTTCAATTATGATGTGCCAGATTCCGGGAGTCCCCCAGAGGGGGTGAGGGGTGACACAATGTCAGATACGAGTGAGCCCCGCACCCCACTGCAGTGAGCCTCATGTGCACCCTCCGCACCCGACACTGGGCGGCTGACAGCCTTCGGACAATTGCCCTCCGGGCCCAGGTCCTCCACCACACTGAGTGCGGCGGGCGACAGGGGCCCACCAATCAGCCAAGGGGCTGCCTCGATCCCGCCACTAGGATCATCAACAGGCGGATCTCCTCCCGGGAACCCAGGCCAACGGGGGTGGCGGTGGTGCAGATCCCTGCTCCGCCCCCACCACCTGGTCAACGGAAGGCCCCGGAAACAGCTCCGGGTTGGTGGCACAGGTGCCCGAACACAGCGGTTGGGACAGAGGGTCTTTCTTCCAAAACATAACCCTCTAAGAACACAAGAAGCAGGGGGGTTATAGATCGATTGGCTACACTAAATTGCCCCTTAACTAGAAAAAAGTAATTGGGTACTATATTTTTTTTTTAATTGATTGGCAATTTCACCTTAAGTCAATGAAGATCAAAGTCCCAAAGGCGGCATGAGGAAAAATGTTTTTTTTAAATGCAACGAATGTGGTGGAGACAGTTTCAATTGTGACCTTCAAAAGGGAATTGGAACTGAGCTGCAAATCAGGGAGAGGTCAGCCAGGGTTTGCACTGCTCCGCACCACTCCGTGGCCTCTGCTGTAAACTCCACACGTGCGGGAGCGTCGAGTGAGGAGGACAGAATCCGAATCGGTCGCCCCGTAGCAACCGAATCACTCCGAATACCCCCGGAGCGTGAAGAGCGGCTGGTTGAGCGAGGAATCCTGGAGGCTGTCAGTCTCCGTGCAACATTACCCTCAGGGAAAGAGGCACGAGGAAAAACAAACAGACAAGGGAAAATTCCCTCTAGCATCACACCTAGAAATCCCAACAGATCGCTTCACGTTGGAATGTTATCTAGCCCGTTAATATTAAATATTCAGGAACACAGTGTTTTGATATGAACTGATCAATGTTACTGTTCCACTGGGGCTTGCTGTCTTAGTGTTTCGATCTCCAACTGTCCAGGAGCCTGCTAATCAAGTCTGCCTCGAGCTTAACAACAGATGTGATACAGTGATCAGGAGCAGGAAACCTGCCCGATTCCTTCCATGCAGATCCAGAGCGCCATGGGCACTAACTGTTCCCCAAGGGTTGGCGTTAGGGCACCTGCTTTCTTTGCTCTATATTAAATGATCTAGATCTCGGTATGCAGGGCAGTATTTCAACATTTGCAGATGACATAACACTTGCGACGTACTGTGAACTGTGGGAAGGGCAGTGTCAAACTTCAAAAAGGACAAATTTTGAAGTCCTGGAATGGGTGGACAAGTGCCAGATGAAGTTTAATGCAGAGAAGTGTGAAGTGATTCATTTCAATCAGAAGAAAAAGGAGGCAATAAAATAAAGGGTATAATTCAAAAGGGGGTGCAGGGATATAGAGGGGTATATATTAATGGACAAATCATTAATGGTGGCAGAGAAGGGTGAGAAAGCGGTTAATAAAGCATTCAGGATCCTGGGCTTTATAAATAAGGACATGGATTACAAAAGCAAGGAAATGATCATAAACCTGTAGAAAACACTGGTTCAGCCACAACTGGAGTATTATGTTCAGTTCGCCACACTAAGAAGGCTATGAAGGCATTAGACAGTATGTCAAAAAGATTTACAAGAATGGTTTCAGGGTGAGGAGTTTCTGCTACATGGATAACTGTTTTTTAAAATTAATTTACGGATGTGGGATTCGCTGGTTAGGCCAACATTTATTGCCCATCCCTTGTTGTTTCAGAAGGTGGTGGTGAGTTGCCTTCTTGAACCACTGCAATCTGAGGTGTAGGTACACCCACAGTGCTGTTAGAGAGGGGTTTCCAGGATTTTGACCCATCGACAGTGAAGTGAAGGCAATAAATTTCCATGTTGGGGTGGTGAGTAACTTGGAGGGGAACCTCCAGTTGGTGGGGTTCCCAGGTATCTGCTGCTCTCGTCCTTCTAGATGGTAGGGTCATGGGTTTGGACGGTGCTGTCTATGAAACCTTGGTGAATTCCTGCAGTGCATCTTGTAGATGGTACACAC
The DNA here is from genome assembly GCF_902713615.1 of Scyliorhinus canicula. NCBI lineage: Eukaryota > Metazoa > Chordata > Chondrichthyes > Carcharhiniformes > Scyliorhinidae > Scyliorhinus > Scyliorhinus canicula. Next base: position 113,600,381 of record NC_052161.1, on the reverse strand, counting down.
AGCTGCCACTGTGCATGCGGAATGTATGTGGAAGGGGTAGCAATCAAGCGGGCTGCTTTATTCTGCATGGTGTTAAGCTTCTTGAGTGTTGTCTTGGGAGAAGATAAGATTGGGAAGAGATTTGATTGATCGAGGTATTCAAACTCATGAGGGGTATAGACAAAGTTGATTGGGAGAAACCGTTCCCACTAGTGGAAGGATCGTGAATCGGGGGGTACAGATTTAAAGTGATTGGCTCCAGAAGCAACAACGACATGTGGAGGGGATTTTTTTGGGAGTGCGGTGGAGGCAGATTGAAATGAGGACGTCATAAGAGAATCAGATCATTATCTGAAGGGAAAACAAGAAAGAGGCTGGAAAGTGGGACTAAGAGAGCAGGTCTTGCAGAGAGCTGGCATGGACTCGACAGGCTGAACGGCCTCCTCCTATGCTGTAACCATTGTATGATTTTCTGTTTCCGTCTATGAATTATAGCTGCAGTTCACACAGAGCTCTCCTCATTCTTTGGAAGGCTTTGCATTTACCCAGTGACCATGGCAACCATACACCTGCACCTGCTGAATTTTGAGACCAAAATCATGGGACTGGATTTGAGGAGTAACAAGATCGAAGATTTGCTGGACGCACAACCACCAACACGTCACCTGTTCCACCAGAGGCCCAAACATCCTAGACCACTGCTACACAAATATTAAACATGCCTACCGCTCTATCGCCCGCCCCACACTTTGGCAAATCTGACTACAAGACTGCTCCTGCTCCCGGCTTATAAGCAAAACCTGAAGCGGGAGAATCCATCAAAGAAAGTCATTGTTGGTCTGAGGAATCAGATGATCTCCGACGGGACTGCTTAGAGTCAGTGGACTGGTCAGTATTTAAAAACTCTGTGACCAGCCTGAACGAGTACGCCACTACAGTAACTGACTTCATTAGTAAGGGTGTAGAAGACTGTGCCAAAGAAGCAAATCCGCGTGTTTCCCAACCGGAAACCCTGGATGAACAGGGATATCCACTGCTTGCTGAAGTCTAGGTTTGAGGCGTTCAAGTCAGGCGACCCTGACCTCTACAAGAAAGCCAGATATGATCTAAAGAAATCCATCAAAGATGCCAAAAGACAATACTGGACCAAGCTCGAGTCCCAGGCTAGCCACACGTACCACCGCCGTCTATGGCAAGGTCTGCAAGACATAGCGGGCTACAAGATGAAGGCATGTAAAATCGCCGGCTCCTACGCACCCCTCCCTGATGAACTCAACTCATTCTATGCCCGCTTTGAGCAAGAGGTCAGCGAGAGCAAACCCTCCACCCCAGAAGCCGCGGATGAACTTGTATCTGAGATCACCACTGCAGACGTCAGAGCAGCCTTCTCGAAGGTCAACCCACGGAAAGCCACTGGCCCGGATGGGGTACCCGGATGAGCACTCGGGTCTTGCGCGGATCAGCTGGCGGGGGTATTCGCAGACATCTTCAACCTCTCTTTACGACAATCTGAGGTCCCTATCTGCTTCAAGAAGACGACCATCATCCCTGTACCAAAAAAAATTCAAGCAGCGTGCCTTAATGACTATCATCCAGTGGCTCTGACATCCATCATCATGAAGTGCTTCGAAAGGTTAGTCATGGCACAAATCAGCCTCCCGGATTGCCTGATCCACTACAGTTCGCCTACCGCTGCAACAGGTCCACAGCAGACGCCATCTCCATGGCCCTGCACTCTACCCTGGAACACCGAGATAACAAAGACACCGATGTCAGACTCCTATTTATCGACTACAGCTCAGCCTTCAACACCATCATTCCTACAAAACTCATCTCCAAACTCCGAGGCCTTGGCTCCTCCCCCTGCGACTGGATCCTGAACTTTCTAACCCACAGGCCACAATCAGTAAGGATAGGCAACGACACCTCCTCCACGATCATCCTCAACACCGGTACCCCACAAGGCTGTGTCCTCAGCCCCCTACTATACTCCTTATACACCTTTGACTGTGTGGCCAAATTTCCCTCCAACTCGATTTTCAAATTTGCTGATGACACCACCGTAGTGGGTCGGATTTCAAACAATGACGAGACAGAGTACAGGAATGAGATAGAGAATCTGGTGAACTGGTGCGACGACAATAATCTCTCCCTCAATGTCAACAAAACGAAGGAGATTATCATCGACTTCAGGAAGCATAGTGGAGAATATGGCCCTGTCTACATCAGTGGGAACGAAGTAGAAAGGGTCGAGAGCTTCAAGTTTTTAGCTATACAGATCACCAACAGCCTGTCCTGGTCCCCCCATGCCAACACTATAGTTAAGAAAGCCCACCAACGACTCTAATTTCTCAGAAGACTGAGGAAATTTGGCATGTCAGCTACGACCCTCATCGGCCTCTACAGATGCACCATAGAAAGCATTCTTTCTGGTTGTATCACAGCTTGGTCTGCCCAAGATCGCAGGAAACTACAAAAGGTTGTGAATGTAGCCGAGTCCATCACGCAAACCATCCATTGACTCTATCTATAATTCCCGCTGCCTCAGAAAGGCAGCCAGCATAATTAAGGACCCCATGCACCCCGGACATACTCTCTTCCACCTTCTTCCATCAGGACAAAGATACCAAAGTTTGAGGTCACGTACCAACCGACTCAAGAACAGCTTCTTCCCTGCTGCCGTCAGACTTTTGAATGGACCTACCTCGTATTAAGTTGATCTTTTCCCTACACCTTGCTATAACTGTAACATTATATCCTGCAGTCTCTCTTTCCTTCCTTATGTACGGTATTGTAGCCACCTAAGATGGACACTGGGCTACAAAATGGAGAACTGCTAAGGCTGCAGGGAGAAAACAGTCTTAGCAAGGACAAGCAGTTTGCAGAAGGCTAATTAGCATTCTGCACGTACAGAAACCAGTTTATGGCCAGGTGCAGAATCTCAGCTAAAGGTATAAATGGCAACAACGATTTACATAGTAATGAGGTGATCCAGATCCAGGCCCACACAATAGAAACATTTAGGTTTGAATGGATACTTTGAGTAGACGCCCAGACGAAACGGCACCATAAGTATCCATCACAAAGCACCATAGAGACCGCCCCACCCATCGAGAAGCGACCCTCAGATTGGGGGGTTTGGAAAATATCGATTGGGAGAAGGCCCAATCGATATACAGCAGGTAGAGACCGCCCCGAAGAGGCACGGACTTTGGGGGGGACCTATAAAAGTAGACCCCGCACATGGTCCGGTCTGTTGTTTTTGGCTCCGGCTCTCTGCTGTTTTCATCGCTTTGCTGATACATCGCATCCTGACTCCAGTTCCATCGCCAGCCGTTGAGCCACCAGCCATCGAACTGTAAGTGTCACCACAACGATCGCTATGTGATCCAGACTTTACTAGACCCTGACGATTATAAGACCCGGAGAGTTGCAGACCAAGAACGGGACGAAGGCCTCGCTCCCTGACCTTGCCTGTTCCTGTCTAGATAAGTATTTTAGTCGTTTAGTTTAGAAGTAACTTAGTCTCTTTAGCGTATGCATGTGTATTTATTATATTGGTTATAATAAACACAATCGTTTGAACTTACTAATCGGTGTACAGATTTATTACTTTGAACCTGACCTTGATGTACTTGTGAGGTGTCTAAATACGGCACCTGGCGACTCCTGAGCAGAATTACATACACAGAGCTGTAGTAGTGTTAAGCACACGGCCTTTAAACAGAGGCGTGTTAATACACTCCAATAAAACACGTAAAAACTCAAGTAAAACGTGCAACAGTATGCAATGTTTGTACAGCATGCAAGAAACAATACTTTTCACTGTATACTAATATATGTGACAATAATAAATCAAATCATAAACTTACAACTGACCCCCCTTTCACTTCAAATCCCTTCATTGACTAAAATCCACGAAAAGTTGTTTGCACTCCCCGCCACCAGGAAGCACACTGCGGCAGGGAGGGGGGGGGGGGGGGGAATCCCACCGGCGGGAACAGCTGGGATAATCCTACCAGCTGTTCCTGCCAGTACAAAACATTCCTTCCAAATTGCTAACCATTACCGATTCCAACTCCTTTGAATCTTTAAAACCCTTGGAATTTGTTACTGTGACCGCATGGATTGAACAGTGGTTGGCTACGTTCGGAAATAATTGGACGCAATCTTCCCAAAAGGGAACAAAGTCCCATTGCAAGTGTGTTTAGCTGCGTGCTTCAAAGCACTCGCAGTGCCGAGAAACGCAGGGCTATTCAATGCTGCTCACGTTGTCACATATAAACGGGGAACGTGCGGCCAAGGCCGCTCATAGCCACATTTCTTACAATGGGGTGCATTGCTCGCCGGAACATCCCATTTGAGCAAGAGATCAGGACGCCCACAAAAAAAATCTGACCTTCCCCCAGCCCGAACGCAGTATGGGAGGATCCAACGCACCCCCACGGCCCCAATCACACGCACGCAAAAATTGCCAGCTTGGCAGCGCCAACCTGGCACCCTGGCAGTGCCCCTGCCAGCTGGAAGTGCCAGGCTGGTGCCCAGGTGGTGCTGCCAGGGTGCCGCTGCCAGAGTACCTAGGTGGCACAAGCAGTGACAGGGCACCACCCTGCCCTAAAAGCATGCAGCTGTGGGCCTTCGATCCCCTTGGAGACCCCCACGAGTGCCGTTCCGTCTGCTCCCTGTTTGTGGGGATCAGTGCTGAACAGTGCGCGCCCTAGATCCCTGAGGCGAAGGGACTGAATCCCAAAGCCTCCGGTAGCTCGGGAATCTGCACATTAGAGTAAGGCTTTCTGCCTCGCTCTAATATGCAGATTTTCCAAAAACTGATCTCACCCACTGTGGGCGGGATTTTTCTTGCAACGTCTCGCAAGATTGTGTTGAATCTCACGAGGTGTTGAGAGCTAGGTGGATCCCGGGAGCGGGGTCTCAGGCTTTTCACCAGCCACGCTGCGCAGCAGCGAGCTGCTTTTCCAGCGCAGCGTGGCCGGAAGATCGCGCCCATTGTCCCTCATTGACATATTTGGATAATTCACTCCAACTGCCTTTCCTCAAATGTAATCCGGCTCCTTCCTCAATTTTATTGCTGTGGTTGGGGCAACACTCTGGCTTTAAACTAAATTTTTGTTTTCAATTCCTTATGATTAATGACGGAGTTAAAAGGAAAAGTGTAAATGCTGACACTCAGATCAACAATTCAAACTCTTCCACCTCCTGAACGTCAAGCTGCTGCCGGTGAGGAGGATCACACTTCCCTTTCAAGACCTTTTAAGCTCCAGGGCCTCGGCAGTCAGACGTTCCAAGATGGCCGAGCCGCTCCGGGCCTGTACGCTATCACTTGCTGCTCAGCTGGTAGTGCACTCACATCGCTGAGTCACAGGGTTCCTGGGTTCAAATCCCGATCCAGACCTTAACCATGAAAATGGAGGCCGAGACTCTGCTGCTGCACTGAGGGAGTGCTGCATTGTTGGAGGTGCCATCTTTTGGATAAGACGGTCAACCGAAATATGGGTGCAAAAGATCCCCCAGCACTATTTTGAAGAAGAGCACGGGAGTTACTACTGGTGTCCTGGCCAATATTTATCCCTCAAAACAGCATCAACACAGATTATCTGATCATCAGCACTTTGCTGTGTGTTGGGACTCTATTGTCTGAAGATTGGAAGCCGTACTTCCCACAATGGGCCTCACGGTAGCATGGTGGTTAGCATCAAGGCTTCACAGCTCCAGGGTCCCAGGTTCGATTCCCGGCTGGGTCACTGTCTCTGTGTGGAGTCTGCACGTCCTCCCCGTGTGCGCGTGGGTTTCCTCCGGGTGCTCCGGTTTCCTCCCACAGTCCAAAGATGTGCGGGTTAGGTGGATTGGCCATGCTAAATTGCCCGTAGTGTAAGGTTAATGGGGGGATTGTTGGGTTACGGGTATACGGGTTACGTGGGTTTAAGTGGGGTGATCATTGTTCGGCACAACATCGAGGGCCGAAGGGCCTGTTCTGTGCTGTACTGTTCTATGTTCTATGTTCTAATGGAACAGGGGCTACACTTCAAAAAGGTACTTTACTGGGTGTAAAGCGCTTTGAGGAGTGAAAATGCAAGCCTTGGTGATGGAGCTGGCCCATAGCAAGCCCCAGTCCATATCTCGGAAAGTAGGAAAGCACTTTCATCTCACTAGAATCTTTTCTGGAGTCCTTGGTGGCTCGCACCAAATTGAGGTGGAACCTGGAACCTCCACACAGTATTAAAACATTCCCCAAACCATCAAAAACAAATGTAGGATCTCGCTCCATTAGAAACTTTTAAAAAAAAACAGAGAGACAGACATCATCAAACACTATAAAAAAATATGCCTGTGCATCACTTGGGAAATGAAGAGTATTGTTGGCACTGCAAGGGTAAATAACCATACTTAATGCAGCACAGTAGGATGCTGAAAGGAACAGAAAGAAATAATTTGAGTAAAGTGCTTCTGTGAATAGTGAAGCTCCAGATTTTTCGGAGCTTTGGCAGAATTTGTGGGTTGAATTTCTGTCTTAATATCATTGCCCGCAACTTCTCGAGAACGCACCAGCCACATTCCATTTCAAGTGTGAACAGGTTTATGCCCAGGGTGGCCACAGCAGGGTGCAGAGTTGGCAGTGTTGCAGTGAACGCAAGTCAACCTCAATTCAGTCAAGGGTATTGCCCAATCATCATCTGTAACCTCTATATGTTGCCAATACCTAATTGTCCTTCAGAAGGTGGTTTTGAGCTCCCTTCTTGAGCCACTGCAGTCCATGAGGTGTAGGCACACCCATAATGCAATTAAGGAGCAAGTTCCAGGGTTTTGGCCCAGCGACAGTGATATACCTCAAGAAATACATTCCCAAGTCAGGATGGTGAGTGGCTTGGAGGGGAACCTCCAAGGTGGTGCCGTTCCCAGGTATCTGCTGCCCTTGTCTTTCTAGATTGTGATGGTTGCGGGTTTGGAAGGTGCTGCCTCAGGAGCCTTGGTGAGTTCCTGCGGTGCATCTTGTCGATGGTACACACTAAGGCTACTGTGCGTCGGTGGTGAAAGGGTTGAATGTTTGAGGAAGGGGTGCCAATCGCGAACTGCTTTGTCTTGGATGATGTTGAGCTTCTCGACGGTTGTTGGAGCTGCACTGATCCACAGGGAAGTGGAGGGTATTCCATTACACTCCTGACTTGTGCCTTGTGGATGGTGGACAGGCTTTGGGGTCTCAGGGGGTGAGTTACTCACCACAGGATTCCTAGCCTCTGACCTGCTCTTGTAGCCACAGTATTTATATGGCTGGTCCAGTTCAGTTTCTGACCAATGGTATAACACCCAGGATGTTGAAGGCATGGGATGAAGACTGAAGAGGTTCCACTGTAATACACTCCCCCTGTTAGCATTTTCTGGGCTCACGTGGGAGTAGCAGGTGAGCACCCTTGTACATTGGAGTTTCAGCATAAAGCAGCAGAACAAGTCAAATAGAGCAAACACAGGACAAAAAACACTTTCAAAATCTTTTTTCAACCACGGCTCTACAGTGGCGGAGTTCCTTAGCACAGTAAAGGCTTGGTACTGGTAAAAGGGAGATAAGATTAGGATGAGCTAGGAGTTAATTGCAAATACTATCTGCCAGGTGTTACAGTAATACTGCTTTAGTGTTATACAGAAAGCATACAGCCCAAAATAAATAATAAATCACACACCAGGCATTGTACAGAGATGAACAGACACCCTTCAGTGAATTACCAGCCAGTAATCAAATTCAACAATTGAGATGATGTGACGAAGCTTGACATCTGATCCTCTCATTAAATTACAATCTTACACTCACTGATACCATTTAGAATAGTTAATGTTTCTTAAAGCTACGTGCCCTGTTTCTGCGGTAATGGATTTGTCTGACCTCTTGCTGTCACGTATGGTCAGAATGAAAACAATTAATTTGGTCAGTTAAGTCTCAAGCACAGGAACCCCCCCCCCCCCCTCGGTCTGTCAAGTACAGGAACCACCCCCCGGACAGTCAAGCCTCAAGCACAGGAACCCCATCGGTCAGTTAAATCTCAAGCACAGGAACCCGCCCCCAATATTAAGAAGCGCCAAACCAAAATACCAAGAAAACCTCCTAATTCGGAATGGCAGACATTCTTCCTTGATTCACGCAACCTCCATTACCTCCAGGTCTATACCAGTTAGGTACACGTTGTGAAGAGTCAATGCTCAGCAACTCTCGAGCAGAGTGGGAGAGTGTACATTATCTGCAGGCGTTCAATGAGATGGAGCAGTGCAGCTTGACAGCACCAGCACGTTTCTTGCTGTTCAGGCCACCCTGCCCACTGGCTTGGCTATCTGGAGAGCAGAACCCCAATCCCCACTCATGGCCTAGCCCTCTTGGGGGGGGTTATCAATAAGTCAGACTGGCTGCTCGATCATCAACAGTGCCTTTAAAAGATGGTACTGAGGTGGCATCAAGCCTCAATGTCTCTGCATTATCCTGATTGAGATGGTGCCCGTTACAATTGAGGAACAAAGTACCCTTTACAACATTGCTGAACCAAATTAAAGCTCAGAAAATGGGAATTGGTCGCTGTTTGATCACGAGGTCCACAAACCGCCAATTTCCATCTTGTATTCGGAGGACAGTTAGGAAACTGGGAGTAAAACAGATTGCCCTAGCAATTTGTATTCAGGCAAATCAGGCTGGGGGAGACGGTGATGAAGTGATATTGTCGCTGGACTAATAATCCAGAGAGACCCAGGGTAATGCTCTGGGGACCCGGGTTGGAATCCCACCGTGGCAGATGGTGATATTGAATTCAATAAAGAAATCTGGAATTAAATGTCCAAGGATCACCATCAAACCATTGTCGAATGTTGTAAAAACCCCACCTGGTTCTCCAACGTCCTTTAGGGAAGGAAATCTGTCATCTCTAACTGGTCTGGCCTACACGTGGCTCCACAGCAATGTGGCTGACTCTTAAATGCATCTCTGGGATGGGCAATAAATGCTGGCCCAGTCAACGATGCCCACTTCTCATGGACAAATATTTATTTCATGTTTCAACACCGAGCGAATGCTAACTTTGCATCTAATTCCCTGCCCTTCATTTTAATACCTTTCTTCAAATATCATTCCTTCTTACATGCCAGGACCCACTGTAGCCACCGAAGTTGGCCATTTCCCTAAATACAAAATGGAGGAACGCAAAGCATACAGGATAAAATGGACAATGTTTGCAGCCCCAGCAGGCTGCACCAAGCAGGTGTGGATTCTGTCTGCTAAGAAAGCAGACAGCACCGAAACGAACGTTCCGCATACTAATGAGGCAATACCGGGATAATTAGCATGTTAATGGAACGATTCCAGATACAATGGACACAAATGGGGAAGCAACTGCAACATTGTAAAGGATACCAGACACTCAGGCACCAACAGGGTTCGAAAACAAAGAGCCGGAGAGCCCGCCCAGTAACTAAGAAACAGCCTCAGTATTGGGGGGATTCAAACATGTCGATTGGGAAGAGACCCAATCGATTCCAAGCAGGTAAGGGAGTCCGCCCAAAGGGGTGCGGATCCCTGGGACCTATAAAAGACAGGTCCCACACATGGTTCAGTCTTCTCGTCCAGCCCTCCTCTCTCTTTGACCAGAACTCTGCTCCTCCGAGGGACCAGCACCTCGACCAGCTTTTGCCAAGAAGACCCTGAAGGAGAGAGAGAGTTTGGACAGCAGCTGCCAGCAAGTAAGTGTCTCACAACGATTGCTACCAGAGATAGACACTCCTGACCCCTTTTAACTTATACCAACCTGAAGTCTGCAGACCAGAGCAGAGCAAGAGGCCTTGTTCCCTGACCCGGCAGTTCCTTCGAGATAAGTATTAGTTTATTTAGCGGTAGGAATAGCTTAATCCTTTTAGCGTGTGCATGGGTAGTTAATAAACTCAGTTGTTTGAACTTACTAATTGGTGTATGGTTTTATTGCTTTGAACTTCACCTTGAAGCTTGTGGCAGTATCTTAACGATACCTGGCGACTCCAGAGCTAAGTAAAGAAACAGAGCCAAATTGAGTGTTAAGCACACTCACCCAGAACGACCAACACCACTCAACAGCAACTTGTAGTAATGTATTCCATATCCTCAAAACACCATGCAAAACATTTATCATCATCCTCCTTTAACCAGAGCCTTACACCATTGAAGGAGGCCATGCAGCCCATGTTTCTGGGTTCCACAATCTCTCATCCTAGTCCTGTGTCTTCCTTGGCTTCAAGTGTTTTCCATGTTATCCCTTCAGCCACTCAACTGCCACCTCAGAGGGTATTTGCGACTTCAACAATTCTCTGTGTAAATACATTTCGCTTTTTCACTGTGTCCATTTTAAATTGATGAATCTTCGTCACCCTCTCCTCAACTCATTTTTCCTCGATTAGCTATTAATTTTACAAACTCATATCAGATGGCCTCAGATAGGGAAGCTGTTCTGCTTCAGTGGAAAAAGCCAATTTCTCAATTCTCTACACAACTATAATTTCTCATGGCTGGTATCATCCTGATAAACCTATACTGCATCCTGGCTTCAATATGCTTTCTACAATGGCGTACTTAAAGTTCCATCCGGGTGGTGTTGTCTGATTATTGCCAGGCTAAAGCTTATTTCTACCTCTTTATTGGTAGAAATATGCTCTTCACAGCGCCAGGGTCCCATGTTCGATACCCCGCTGGGTCACTGTCTGCGTGGGTTTCCTCCGGGTGCCGGAGATCCGGTTTCCTCTCACAGTCCAAAGACATGCAGGTTAGGTAGATTGGCCGTGCTAAATTGCCCTTAGTGTCCAAAAAGGTTAGGAGGGGTTATTGGGTTACGGGGATAGGGTGGAAGTGAGGGCTTAAGTGGGTCGGTGCAGACTCGATGGGCTGAATGGCCTCCTTCTACACTGTATGTTCTGTGCTCTATTCACGTATTCCCAGTCCAAACTACCATTTCCCTTTTTTATAGCTTTAGCTATCTGCATTCATACTGTGATGAATACAGGGGGCGGGATTCTCAAATCCCGCGGTAGAATATTCACGCCGTCGTGTTTTACGACGGCGTGAACAGGCCACTCCCAGGACTAATTCTGGCCCCTACAGGGGGCCAGCACGGCGCTGGAGCAGTTCACACCGCTCCAGCTGACGATCCCGGCGCGAACTGTGCGCCACTGAATCCGCAGTTGTGCGGCGCCAATGCGCACATGCCACAGGACTACAGGGTCCAGTGCGTAGGAAAGGAAGCCCCCAGCCACCGAGGCCAGCCTGCCAATTGGTGGGTCCCGATCGTAGACCAGGCCACATCGGAGCACCCCCCCCCCCCCCCCCCCCCCCCCCCCACCGCAACAGGCCGCTACCCGACCCTTCCAACGCCGAGATCCTGCCGGCCCAGAGCAGGTTAGAACGGCGCAGGCAGGACTCAGTTCTTATGGCGACTCAGCCCACCCGGGTCGGAGAATCGGCGGCAGGCCGCGTAGAGCGGCGTTGTGCCAACCACGGCGGCACCAATGTCGCCGATTCGGGGCGGCATGGCCCGTTCATAGGGATTTTCCGGCACCAGGTCTGGGAGAATCCCGCCCAGGATTTTAGATATATTGGATGATAAACATTTGGCAATATAAAGGTTAAAAGCCTGGGTTATAGTGTGTTTGACTGCAGTAGTCATGTTTTTAGAATTATCTTGTTTTGCAAGGCCAGAAAGCTTTTAGGAGCCACAGGTGAGTAAAAACAACCTGTGCAAATGCACTGTTGATTGACTAGGGAGGTGTCCCTGGAGTGTTAATAAATTTTCAGCCTGGGGAGTTGTAAACTTGCTTTCAGCTTGGGGAGATTGTCATTTCTGGGTGGAGCTAAGATATTCAAATGTGGACTTCCGGTGGCGGCTATGAAGGAGTAAGTCGCACATTTGGTGGCTCCCGCTCGGGTCGGACTTTTGGACCTTTTCCCCCGATTTTCTACCGGACTTGAATTGTACAACTGAAGACAGAGGCAATTGTGTACTGAATTCCCACATCTGTGCATGGACAGAAGGACTAGAAGTGCTCGTAAAGGCAGAAACAGAAAGACAGAGAAGGCTTGGGCTGAAGCTGCAGCGGGAGACAGCATGGCGGAGGACCAGATCTCTGGTTTGTCGACCCAGCGGTCAACGAAGCAGCTGATGCAAGTTATTCAGGAAGGCTTTGCTAAGCAGAAACGGGACTGCTTGGACCTGATAAAAGAGTCCATTGAGCGGCTGGAGCTTAGATTGGACGCCCAACATCGGGCGATCCAGACAGTAGAGAAGGCGCTGGCTGAGCAGCAGGAACATCAAACTGCTGTGGAGTTGGAGGTGGGGATGCCGAGAGACCAGCAGAAGAAGCTCCTGGAGAAGGTGGAGGACCTGGAGAATGGGTTCTGCCAGCAGAACTTGTGAATCGTTGGGCTTCCGGAGGGGTCCGAAGGAGCCCGAAGGAGCAGACGCTGGGGCATACAGCGCAGATATGTTTGAGAAGCTGCTGGGGGATGGGGCATTCTCCCGACCCTTAGAGGTGGACAGGGCTCACAGAGCACTCGCAAGGAAGCCGCGAACGGGAGACCCCCCGAGGCAATGGTGGTGAGGTTCCACAGGTACTTGGATAAGGAGCACATTCTACAGTGGGCCAAGCAGACACAGAGCCGTAAGTGGGACAATGGTATCCTGCGTGTCTACCAAGACCTGAGTGTAGAAGTGGCCAGGAGAAGAGCAGGCTTCAACCAGATTAGGTCGATCCTTTTTAAGAAAAAGGTGAAGTTCGGACTGTTGTATCCGGCCCGTCTCTGGGTCACGTACGAGGAACAGCACTTTTATTTCGAGTCGCCCGAGGACGCGCTGGACTTCGTGAAAAGGAAAGGACTGGTGGTGGACTGAGAACTTTTGAACTTTGCTGCAACGTTCATAGTTTTTTTTCTTTTTGTTTCCCTGTTCTTTTTTTTTAAAGTTTCTCGTTTTTCATTTTGTGGAAGCTGTCTGTAATGCCTTCTGTATTGATTTGGGACCAGTGGCAGAGATGAGTGAGTTAAGGTTTTCATTTGCACTGTTGGGGGATTGAGGTGTGCTTGTTTAGATTTTGGTGTTTTTCTGTCGGGCAATTGTGTGGGGATTGTTTGATGTTGGAGTATGTTTGTATGAGCGGGGGCGGGGAGGGAACAATGTGTGGGAGACTATCCGACGCCAGGGATGGGTGCCACCAAGCTAGCTGGGCGGGCTATCTCACGGAAGTGCAGTGGGGGGTGTGCATATGTTCAGTTTATCAAAGGGATGGGTTACAGAGTGTTGTTACTGTGGGGGGGGGAATGTTCGGCTGACGACAGATGGACTTGGGTCAAGAGACAGAGAGGAGGTTGGGGGCGGAGGCTGCCTGGGGGTGGGCAGGTGGAGGCGCGGTGCATGGGCTGGAGGCGGCCCCATTAAAGGGGATGGCTGATCGGCATATGGGGGGGCAATGAGCCGATATCTCTGTTGAATATGGACGACAAATTGCTGGCCAAAATTCTGTCCTCCAGGATTGAGGACTGTGTTCCGGACGTTATTGGGGAGGACCAGACGGGGTTTGTTAAGGGTAGGCAGTTGGTGGCCAATGTAAGAAGTTTGTTAAATATGATCATGATGCCCCCGAAAGGTAGGGAGGTGGGGGTAGTGATCGCAATGGATGCAGAAAAGGCTTTTGATCGGGTAGAATGGGAATATCTGTGGGAGGTACTGGGACGGTTTGGATTTGGGCGGGGCTTTATTGACTGGGTCAGGTTACTGTGTCAGGCTCCTGTGGCAAGTGTACGGACGAATAGGACAACATCGGACTATTTTAGACTGCACCGGGGGACGAGAGAAGGATGCCCTCTCGCCCCACTGTTGTTCACGCTAGCTATAGAGCCGTTGGCAATTGCTATGAGAGCCTCAAAGGGCTGGAAGGGGCTAGTCCAGGGAGGGGTGGAGCACAGAGTCTCGCTCTATGCAGACGACCTGCATATGTATCGGACCCATTAGAGGGGATGGAAGAAATCATGAGGATTCTAGGGGAATTTGGCCGGTTTTCGGGATATAAGCTAAATATGGGGAAAAGTGAGATGTTTGTGGTCCAGGCGAGGGGACAGGAGGCGATTGGGGGAGCTGCCGTTTAGATTAGTAGGGGGAAGCTTAAGATACCTAGGCATTCAAGTGGTGTGGGAATGGGACCGGCTGCATGAATTAAATCTGGCCCGACTAGTAGACCAAATGAAGGACGATTTTCGGAGATGGGACGCGCTCCTGTTGTCATTAGCTGGGAGGGTGCAGACGGTGAAGATGACAGTCCTCACGAGATTCCTGTTTCAATGTCTCCCCATCTTTATTCTGCGGTCCATTTTTAAACGGGTCAACAAAGTGAGCTCTGGCTTTGTTTGGGCGGGCAAGGCCCCGTGGGTAAGGAAGGTAATACTTGAGCGGAGTCGGGGAGAAGGCGGGCTGGCGCTGCCAAATTTTAGTAACTATTACTGGGCGGCGAATATAGCCATGATCAGGAAGTGGATGATGGGGGAGGGGTCAGCATTGGAGCGTATGGAGGCGGCTTCATGCAAGGGCACCAGTTTGGGGGCGTTGGTAACTGCGCCTCTGCCGTTCCCGTTGGCACGGTACTCCACCAGCCCCGTGGTGGTGGCAGCCCTGAGAGGCTGGGGGGCAATGGAGGAGACATGTGGGAGCAGAGGGAGCATTGGTCTGGTCCCCAATCTGTACTAATCACTGGTTTGCACCGGGAAGTATGGATGGGGGATTCCGGATATGGCGGAGAGCCGGGAATGAGAGGGTGGGGGATATGTTTATAGAGGGGAACTTTCCGAGTATGAGGGCGCTGGAGGAGAAGTTTGGGTTGGCGAGGGGAAACAAATTCAGGCATCTGCAGGTGCGGGACTTCCTACGTAAACAGGTGTCAATCTTCCCGCTCCTACCGCTAAGGGGGATTCAGGACAGGGTAGTTTCCTGAGGGTGGGTCGGAGAAGGGAGCGTTTCGGACATTTACAAAGGAACTTATGGGGTCAGAGGAGACGCAGACCGAGGAGCTGAAGCGCAAGTGGGAGGAGGAGCTGGGAGGAGAGATAGAGGATGGTCTATGGGCGGACGCGTTGAGTAGAGTCAACACGTCCGCAACATGTGCCAGGCTCAGCCTGATATAATTCAAGGTCGTTCACCGGGCTCACATGACAGTTGCCCGGATGAGCAGATTCATTGGGGTGGAAGACAGGTGTGCAAAGTGTGCGGGAGGACCAGCGAACCATGTCCACATGTTCTGGGCATGTCCGAAGCTGAGGGGATTTTGGCAGGGGTTTGCAGATGTCATGTCCACGGTGTTAAAAACAAGGGTAAAAGAGGCCGTTTTCGGGGTGTCGGAAGACCGGGAATCCAGGAGGAGAAAGAGGCAGACATTCTGGCCTTTGCTTCCCTGGTAGCCCAGAGACGGATACTATTAGCTTGGAGGGACTCAAAGCCCCCGAAGTCGGAGACCTGGTTTCGGACATGGCTAGCTTTCTCTGTTTGGAGAAAATCAAGTTCGCCTTGAGAGGGTCACTGTTAGGGTTCGTCCGGAGGTGGCAACCGTTTGTCGACTTCTTCGTGGAAAATTAATCGTCAGCAGGTGGGGGGGGGGTTAGTTTAGCTTAGAGTAGGGGGTTAATAAAGTTGGAGCCTGTAAGGGAGGGAGACGGCTTTTGCGCTATGTTTATAGCTTCTTGTACACTGTTCATTGTGTTGTTGTTATAATACCAAAAAAACCTCAGTAAAATGTTTATTAAAAAAAAAGATATTCAAATCTTTTGAGAAAGCTTTTTGAGTTGAGTTCTATTTTTGATCACAAGTAAAGTATTTTGTTCTCACAGTACGATAGTTAAAATTAAAGAGTAATAGTATTTAAAGCAGTGCAGACTTGTCTGAAGATAAGGGGAAAGCTGAAACAAAGAAGTTGAAACAGCTTTTTGAAAATATCCAGCCCGAGTCTGCAGGGGTTCTAACAGGAGCCAAACCTCTTCTGGAAAGCGAGTATTACTCTGTGCCACAGGGATGTAGGATGGATTGAGAGCTGTCTGTTTTTTATTTCTTGTTGTTTCATTGGGAATAGAGATAGTAATTAAGGATATTGTATTTAGTGTATTGAGTAATATTGTTATGGGGTCATTGTAAGCTATTTCCAGGTTGAAACCAAAGAGTTTAATATTGTGTTAATAACATTTTGTTTTGAAAAAACAAATCCCTATTTCTTCGTACAATCACTCCTGGAGCGAAGTATTCTTTCCGCAGTCTTACAACTAAAATATTGGGGTTTCAGTCCAGGATCTTAGACACTGTTGGGGTCTGGTTTGGGGTCTGGTTTGGGATCATAATTATACCTTCAAGTAATTCTGTGTTTTTCCCAGCGGATTTTCAGATCCCTCCTCACCCTTCAGAATCTTTCTGCCTTGTGATCTTCCCATTCTTTAGTTTAATTCTCAACATGCATTACCTCAGACTTCTGCGCTAATTGCACCTGTTGGTCCATTCTGTTAACCTGTCCACGTCACCATGAAGCCTTTCACCGCCCACCCTCTCACCTGTGTGCGCCAACACGTTTCAACGTTGTTCCCCGAATGCCCAAGGGAAAATAAGCCCGATATGTTCTGAAGAAAGCTGGGCCTGGCACTAAGGCCGAAGGTGCACCCACTTCTCAGCCATCTCCAGCCTGAGCAGCATCCATGAGCCAAAACCTTTTGGTTCTTGTTCATCAACCAACGTCTCACAGATGCTCGGGCAGCACGGTAGCATAGTGGTTAGCACAATTGCTTCACAGCTCCAGGGTCCCAGGTTTGATTCCCGGCTTGGGTCACTGTCTGTGGGGAGTCCCCGTGTGTGCGTGGGTTTTCTTCCACAGTCCAAAGATGTGCAGGTTAGCTGGATTGGCCATGCTAAATTGCCCTTAGTGTTGGGTGGGGTTACTGTGTTATGGGGATAGGGTGGAGGTGTGGGCTTGGGTAGGGTGCTCTTTCCAAGAGCCGGTGCAGACTCGATGGGCCGAATCATCTCCTTCTGCACTGTAAATTCTATGATGCTGCTAGACCTCTCTTGTTTGTGGCATACCCCTGGAAGGTCAGTCTCTACACAATTCCCAGAGTAACTTCAAGGGAAGGTAAGCTAATATCCTGAAGATATGGTGCAAACGACAGCACTTAGTTGCTGACACTGTGGACTGCACACCCTGCCCACCAGAAAACACCACACAAATCCCAGGCACCAACATTCTAAACAATCCTCACGTACTTTTATCAAATCGCTTCTGAAAATCCATAAGCATCACAGCTACAACTATGATGCCAGCCATGGCTCAGTTGATCTCTCACCTTAGAATCAAAAGGTTGGGGCAGCACGGTGGCACAGTGGTTAGCATTGCTGCCTACGGCGCTGAGGACCCGGGTTCGAATCCCGGCCCTGGGTCACTGTCCGTGTGGAGTTTGCACATTCTCCCCGTGTCTGCGTGGGTTTCGCCCCCACAACCCAAAGATGTGCAGGTTAGGTGAATTGGCCACGCTAAATTGCCCCTTAATTGGAAAAAATAATTGGGTAATCTAAATTTAAAAAAAAAAAAAAAAAAAAAAAAAAAAAAAAAAAAAAAAAGAATCAAAAGGTTGGAGGGTTCAAGCCCCATTCTGGAGCCTTGAGCAACGTGACCCAGGCTGACACGCAGTGCTGAGGGACTGATGCATTGTTAAAATTGTCGTCAATCAGATGCGACATTAAGCACCCTCTCGGGTGGACATAAAATATCACAAATCATTATTTCAAAAGAGAAACAGGAGTGTTCTCTCTAGTGTCCCACGAACCTCGGTGCCAGGCCCAGCTTGCTTCTGAACACTTTGGGCTTATTTTCACTTGGGCATTGGGGGGCACAACATCGAAACATGTTGGCGACACAAAGGTGAGGGGATGGGCGGACGACAAATGTGAAGGACATCATGGTGACATGGAATGGATCCAACAGGTGGCAATTTAAAGCACAGAGGTCTGAGGTATAGAATCATGGAATCCCTCCATTGCAGAAAGAGGCCATTCGGCCCATCAAGTCCGCACCGACACTTCGAAAGAGTACCCTACCTAGGCCAATCCCCCACCGTGTTACCCCACCCTGAGGGGCAATTTAGCATGGCCAATCCACATCTTTGGACTGTGGGAGGAGACCTGAACACCCGGAGGAAACCCACACAGACATGGGGAGAACGTGCAGACTCCACACAGATAGTTACCCAAGGCTGGAACCGAACCGGGGTCCCTGGCACTGTGAGGCAGCAGTAACGACCGTGTTGCCCAAAATAATCATTGGCACAATAGTCAAAACCCACAGCAACCAAGTTTTACTTTCTGTTACCGAAGAGGACACACAGCTGTTTTTTTAAAAATTTAGTGTACCCAATTCTTTTTTCCCCCCAATTAAGGGGCAATTTAGCGTGGCCAATCCAACTACCCTGGACATCTTTGGAGTGTGCGTGTGTGTGCATGTGTGTTGGGGGGGGGGTACCCACACAGAAACATGGAGAATGTGCAAACTCTACACGGACAGTGGCCCGGGGCCGGGATCTCGGCGCCGTGAGGTAGCAGTGCCAACCACTGTGCCACCGTGCTGGGAATGCATGCTGGGACTGAAACCAAGGAACAGGAGGGTCACAGGTCAGGAAGTCTGAGGGACGTGCAGAAACAGGAAAATTTACTGGGAAAAACACAGAATTGCTCAAAGATTGGGGGCAGCAGGGTAGCATGGTGGTTAGCATAAATGCTTCACAGCTCCAGGGTCCCAGGTTCGATTCCCGGCTGGGTCACTGTCTGTGTGGAGTCTGCACGTCCTCCCCCTGTGTGCGTGGGTTTCCTCCGGGTGCTCCGGTTTCCTCCCACAGTCCAAAGATGTGCGGGTTAGGTGGATTGGACATGCTAAATTGCCCGTAGTGTCCTAATAAAAGTAAGGTTAAGGGGGGGTTGTTGGGTTACGGGTATAGGGTGGATACGTGGGTTTGTGTAGGGTGATCATGGCTCGGCACAACATTGAGGGCCGAAGGGCCTGCTCTGTGCTGTACTGTTCTATGTCTATGTTCTATATGAGTGCAGATAGCTAAAGCTGTTAAAACAAAGAGAAATGGTTGTTTGGACTGGAAATACATAAATAAAGAAGTTAAAAAAAGCTTTAGCCTGGAAATAATTAGATCTCTTAGAATCCTGAATGCAGCTTTAAGTACCCCATTATAGAAAGAATACTGAAGCCATATATTTATCCCTCAACCAACGTCACTTAAAACAGATTATCCCATCGATTTCACATTGCTGGTGGTGAGAGCTGCCTGTGTGCAAATTGGCTGCCACATTGATCACATTACAACAACTACACCTCAGAGCTACTTCAGTTGCTGTAAAGTGCTTTGGAATGTCCTGCAGTCCGGATAGGTGTTATGCAAATGCATTTCTTTCCTGCATTTTCATTATCCATCCAATCAAATCACTCCTTCATAAGAACCCGGTTACATTTGTCAAAAAAAAAAGCAAAATACTGGAATCTGAAACAATAACAGAGAAAGCTCGAAAAACTCAGCAGGTCTGGGAGCATCCGGAGGGAGAGAAAACTGAGTCAGCGTTCGACGCCGTTCCAGGCCCAAAGCACTTCTTTCACGTGAAGTGACATTTCACTCGCACCGCCTTCAATTTGGTCGACTGTAGTCGCAGTTCCTGACGGCGTCTCCTCTACACTGGAGAGAATAAACGCAGACTGGGTGACCGCTTTGCGGAACACCTTCACTCAGCCCACAAGCATGGCCCCAACCTTCCTGTTGCTTGTCATTTCAACTCAGCGCACTGCACTGCCCATCCCTGGTCTGCTGCAGGGATCCAATTTAGCCCAACACAAACTGAAGGAGCAGCATCTCATCTTCCAGCACATTACAGCCCTCAGGATTCAACATTGAGTTCAACAACTTTAGACTGCGACCTTTCTCCTCCACCATTATCATTTTTTGAAATGTCCAAAACATTTTATGTCCCATTGCATAAACCCCCCCCCCACTGGGCCATCTTCACCTACCTTTTGCAACATATTTGTGGCAATCTCACGCAGCTCCAGCTAATCACTGTGCCAGCTGTTCCACCCCTCAAATATAATCATATTTTTCCCTCTCTTCAGTTCTGAAGATGGGCCATCGGGATTTGAAACATTAACTGTTTCTTCTCCCTACTAATGCTGCCAGACATGCTCCGTTTTTCCAGCTTTTCCCCGTTTTTGTTGCTTTAATAAATTCGAGCTGATTGTCCTCAACTCCCTCATGTATCTTGAAACGTTCACTATTCTAACCTTAACTTAAGGATTCTAAAAGGTAGCTGATATGTATCATTCCCTCCCTCCTTGAACAGAAGTATATATCGGCTACTTCTAGCTCCCTGGAAATATCTGCATACATGAGGGGAACGAGAAAATTGATATCTCATTTCTGGCTTCCTTCAAGAGTTATCCGGTAACTTTCCTAACTCGAGTTCTAATATTTCTTTTTCCAAAACGCACTCCAGTTATCGAACAATTATCATTCTCCAGCATACCTACATTCTCAAATCAACCATCACTTATGACATTAAATATTTAATATATTCCTACTGTATTTCCAGCCACTAAAATTAGCTTTCCTCTTCATTCCTGAGTGAGTGATCCTAACAACCCCAACTTTTCAAATCCTTAAAGAATCACTTATTTCTTTTTTCATTATCTTCTGGCCTTTCTAGAATTCCTTCTAATCTCCCTTTTCACCTCTCCACTGTATGTTTTGTACTCCTTGTGACTTTCTTTATTATTGAGAGCTCTGGGTTTGCCGTTCATTTCATTTCATTTCAAGTGGGCAGCACGATAGCACAAGTGGATAGCACTGCAGCTTCACAGCGCCAGGGTTCTGGGTTCGATTCCCCACTGGGTCACTGTCTGCGCGGAGTCTGCACGTTCTCCCTGTGTCTGTGTGGGTTTCCTCCGGGTGCTCCGGTTTCCTCCCACAGTCCAAAGACGTGCAGGTCATGCTAAATTGCCCTTAAGTGTCCAAAAAAGATTAGGAGGGGTTATTGGGTTACGGGGTTAGGGTGGAAGTGAGGGCTTAAGTGGGTCAGTGCAGACTCAATGGACAGAATGGTCTCCTTCTGCACTGTATGTTCTATGTTCTTAAACCGCCGTTCAGATTAATCTCTCGGATAGAATTTGATTTTATGCCGCAGTCACAAGTGTTCCACCCCTATGTTTCTAAAGATTGTGAAATTCTTTGGCGATGCCTTATTGTCTCTCAGAGGAATAGATCTTCATTCTACTCAATCCATCTTCCAATTTAATAATTCACCAGTATTAATTTATTATCGCCGTTGCTAACTGAACAGTTCCCTTCTCCAGGCCAGTAGGTTTATCGTTTGCCCTTTCATCATGTTCTGCTTACACACTGAACCTAACTTTGTTGTGCTCACTATTTTCCGGTTGCTCCACTTGCCTGTCAATTAATGCCTCAAATCATTTCCCAACCAAATTGAACAATGGCTCTTTCCTTCTTTTTTTTTTGTAAATTTAGAGTACCTAATTCTTTTTTTTCCCAATTAAGGGGCAATTTAGTGTGGCCAATCCACCTACCTACCTGCACATCTTTGGGTTATGGGGGTGAGACCCATGCAGACATGGGGAGAACATGCAAACTCCATATGGACAGTGACCTGGGGCCGGCATCGAACCTGGGTCCTCGGCGCCGTGAGGCAGCAGTGCGAACCATTGCGGCACCGTGCCACCTTGGCTCTTTCCTTCTTGACTTCAGAAATACTGAAGGTGTCTGAAGAAAGAAAACACATTTGTATAGCGCCTTGCGAGGATGTGCCAAATCAATTTGCAGCCCAATGATGTACTTTAGAAGTGAAGATGGGAAACACAGCAGTTAATTTGCAGACAGTAGGTTCCAACAAATAGAAATGAAATAAGTGTCTGTTTTATTCTGTCCCAAAAGGGGCACCTCTGACAATGGAACTGCACTGAACTGGACTCCCAGCCTAAATAGTATGACAACATGCACAACTCTTACCCTAGACAATCGAGGATTGCTAAAAATCACCCAATGCTATTGCTGTTGTCATATATCTCGCTGTGTTGTAGACAAAGCAACCCTCTCTCTATCTTATCTCCACTGATTAGAGTTTGCAATGTAAAATGAAAATTGGATCATTCCTATCCTGATCCTCAACTCAATCCATATGGATTCTACCTTTGTACAACATCCCCAAACATCCAAAACATTCTAGTGCTGTTAAAAATATCATCAACGGGCAGCACAGTGGTTAGCATTGCTGCCTCACGGTGCCGAGGTCCCAGGTTCGATCCCGGCTCTGGGTCACTGCCCGTGTAGAATTTGCACATTCTCCCCGTGTTTGCATGGGTTTCACCCCCACAACCCAAAGATGTGCAGGCTAGGTGGATTGGCCATGCTAAATTGCCCCTTAATTGGAAAAAATGAATTGGGTACTCTTGATTTTTTGTTTTTAAATCCTCAGCAATATGTCCCTTTTCCCCTCCATCTCCAGGAATGTTCACTTCATTGTCCTGTCCAAACCGGAGTTATATCTCTGTAATCAACATTCTGGGGGTTACCACTGACCAGAAACTGAACTGGACCGACCATTAAATACTGTGGCTGCAAGAGCAGGTCAGAGGCTGGAATCCTGCCACAAGTGGCCCACCTCCTGACTCCCCAATGTGCACAATCTACAAGCCACAAGTCAGGAATGTGATGGAATACTCTGCTGAGTGCAGCTCGAATAACATTCAAAGAACTCAACACCAGCCAGGACAAAGCAGCCTGCTTGATTGGCACCCCTTCCATAAACATTCATTCCCTCTGCCACCGATGAACAGTAGCAGCCGTGGGTACCACCTATAAGGTGCACTGCAGGAACTCACCAAGGTACCTTAACCAGCACCTTCCAAACCCACGGCCACTACCATCTAGAAGAACAAGGGCAGCAGATACCTGGGAACCCCACCACCTGGAGGTTCCCCTCCAGGTCACTCACAAACCTGACTTCGAAATATATCGCCCTTCTTTCGCTGTCGCTGGGTCAAAATCCTGAACTCCTTCCCGAACTACGCAGTGGATGTATCAACACCACATGGACTGCAACGGTTCAAGAATGCAGCTCACCACCACCTTATGGTGGGAAATTAGGGATGGGCAATAAATGCCAGCCTAACCACAATGCCCACATTAGGGGCTGTTTAGCACATGGCTTAATCACTGGCTTTGAAAGCAGGCCAGCAGCACGGTTCGATTCCCGTAACAGCCTCCCCGAACAGGTGCCGGAATGTGGCGACTAGGGGCTTTTCACAGTAACTTCATTTGAAGCCTACTTGTGACAATAAGCGATTTTCATTTTCTTTAATTTTCATCCCATGAATGTATTTTTTAAAAGCTGCTTTGCTATACCATGCCTGAGCTGTTAATGCTCCTAATTCCGTAATTTTGCTTTGAGTACCATTCAATCCTGACTCTGATTGAAATATTGGCCTTTATATCTTTTGACATTTTGTTATCTGTTGTTCCGGTTTTGCTAATCACAATTTCAAAGACTCTTTCGCCCCTCTCTTTCTAGATAGTATTTTCTCACCATTTATATCTGCTAATCCTGCAGCTTCCATTCCGAAAGCTTTTTTAAAAAAAAATCCTGCTCTTGCATCCAATCCTGCGTTGATGGCCCTTGTTAGTGAGTCACTGGTTAGTGGAAATAATCTTTTTCTATTTACCCTCTCAAAATTTCAAAAACACCTTTTTGATCCCAGCTCAATCTTCCCTGAGCCAGTAAATACAAGTCTAGATTTTCCTCGTCTCTCACTGCGGCTACAGGGTAAACCTGACAGGATCAGAGGGAACTTGAGAGTTGAAGCTGGGGGGGGGGGGGGGGGGCAGAGGGAACTTGAGAGTTGAAGCTGGAGGGGATCACTGAATTTAACCTGTCCTCTCAGCTTATGTATCTACCCCTATCAATAATCCCTTCCGGGGAAAATGCAGCACAGAAGGTGACCTTTCCACTTATTAGGTCTGTGTCAGCTCTTCTGAGGGTAGTCCAGTTAATCCTATAAGACCATAAGACATAGGAGCGGAAGTAAGGCCATTCGGCCCATCGAGTCCACTCCACCATTCAATCATGGTTGATTTCAACTCCATTTACCCGCTCTCTCCCCATAGCCCTTAATTCCTCGAGAAATCAAGAATTTATCAATTTCTGTCTTAAAGACACTCAACGTCCCGGCCTCCACCGCCCTCTGTGGCAATGAATTCCACAGACCTACCACTCTCTGGCTGAAGAAATTTCTCCTCATCTCTGTTCTAAAGTGACTCCCTTTTATTCTAAGGCTGTGCCCCCGCGTCCTAGTCTCCCCTGCTAATGGAAACAACTTCCCTATGTCCATCCTATCCAAGCCATTCATTATCTTGTAAGTTTCTATTAGATCTCCCCTCAACCTCCTAAACTCCAATGAATATAATCCCACGATCCTCAGACGTTCATCGTATGTTAGGCCTACCATTCCTGGGATCATCCGTGTGAATCTCCGCTGGACCCGCTCCAGTGCCAGTATGTCCTTCCTGAGGTGCGGGGCCCAAAATTGCTCACAGTATTCTAAATGGGGCCTAACTGGTGCTTTATAAAGCCTCAGAAGTACATCCCTGCTTTTATATTCCAAGCCTCTTGAGATAAATGACAACATTACATTTGCTTTCTTAATTACGGACTCAACCTGCAAGTTTACCTTTAGAGAATCCTGGACTAGGACTCCCAAGTCCCTTTGCACTTTAGCATTATGAATTTTGTCACCGTTTAGAAAATAGTCCATGCCTCTATTCTTTTTTCCAAAGTGCAAGACCTCGCACTTGCCCACGTTGAATTTCATCAGCCACTTCTTGGACCATTCTCCTAAACTGTCTAAATCTTTCTGCAGCCTCCCCACCTCCTCAATACTACCTGCCCCTCCACCTATCTTTGTATCATCGGCAAATTTGGCCAGAATGCCCCCAGTCCCGTCATCTAGATCGTTAATATATAAAGAGAACAGCTGTGGCCCCAACAGTGAACCCTGCAGGACACCACTTGTCACTGGTTGCCATTCCGAAAAAGAACCTTTTATCCCAACTCTCTGCCTTCTGTCTGACAGCCAATCATCAATCCATGTTAGTACCTTGCCTCGAATACCATGGGCCCTTATTTTACTCAGCAGTCTCCCGTGAGGCACCTTGTCAAAGGCCTTTTGGAAGTCAAGATAGATAACATCCATTGGCTCTCCTTGGTCTAACCCAGGGGTGGGCAAACTTTTCCGTGCAAGGGCCGCATTCAGAAATTCACAATTCACAAAGGGCCGCATAGTATATTAAGTAAAATAATTACTTCACCCGGTTATGATTGTGGGCGCCTCATATAGAACATAGAACAGTACAGCACAGAACAGGCCCTTCGGCCCTCGACGTTGTGCCAAGCAATGATCACCCTACTCAAGTCAACGTATCCACCCTATACCAGTAAGTAACCCAACAGCCCCCCCCACCCATTAACCTTTAAAAAAAAAAATTAAAAAAAAAAAAAATTTAAAAAAAAATTTTTTTTTTTTTTTTAATGACTTGGTGGGCCGCAGAAATACCTTTGGCGGGCCGCATGCGGCCCGCGGGCCGTAGTTTGCCCACCCCTGGTCTAACCTATTTGTTATCTCTTCAAAGAACTCTAACAGGTTTGTCAGGCACGACCTCCCCTTACTAAATCCATGCTGACTTGTCCTAATCCGACCCTGCACTTCCAAGAATTTAGAAATCTCATCCTTAACGATGGATTCTAGAATTTTGCCAACAACCGAGATTAGGCTAATTGGCCTATAATTTTCCATCTTTTTTCTGTTCCCTTCTTGAACAGGGGGGTTACAACAGCGATTTTCCAATCCTCTGGGACTTTCCCTGATTCCAGTGACTTTTGAAAGATCATAACTAACGCCTCCACTATTTCTTCAGCTATCTCCTTTAGAACTCTAGGATGTAGCCCATCTGGGCCCGGAGATTTATCAATTTTCAGACCTTTAGTTCTCTAGCACTTTCTCCTTTGTGATGGCAACCATATTCAACTCTGCCCCCTGACTTTCCTGAATTGTTGGGATATTACTCATGTCTTCTACTGTGAAGACTGACGCAAAGTACTTATTAAGTTCCTCAGCTATTTCCTTGTCTCCCATCACTAGATTACCAGCGTCATTTTGGAGCGGCCCAATGTCTACTTTTGCCTCCCGTTTGTTTTTAATGTATTTAAAGAAACTTTTACTATCATTCCTAATGTTACTGGCTAGCCTACCTTCATATTTGATCCTCTCCTTCCTTATTTATCTCTTTGTTATCCTCTGTTTGTTTTTGTAGCCTTCCCAATCTTCTGACTTCCCACTACTCTTTGCCACATTATAGGCTCTCTCTTTTGCCTTGATGCATTCCCTGACTTCCTTTGTCAGCCATGGCTGCCTAATCCTCCCTCTGATAACCTTTCTTTTCTTTGGGATGAACCTCTGCACTGTGTCCTCAATTACTCCCAGAAACTCCTGCCTTTGCTGTTCTACTGTCTTTCCCACTAGGCTCTGCTTCCAGTCGATTTTCGTCAGTTCCCCTCATGCGCCTGTAATTACCTTTATTTAACTGTAAAACCTTTACATCTGATTCTACCTTCCTTCTTTCAAATTGCAGACTGAATTCTACCATATTATGATCACTGCTTCCTAAGTGTTCCCTTACTTTAAGATCTTTTATCAATTCTGGCTCATTACATAACACTAAGTCCAGAATAGCCTGTTCCCTCGTGGGCTCCATCACAAGCTGTTCCAAAAAGCCATCCTGTAAACATTCAATGAATTCCCTTTCTTGGGTCCACTGGCAACATTATTTACCCAGTCCACCTGCATATTGAAGTCCCCCATGATCACTGTGACCTTGCCTTTCTGACATGCCCTTTCTATTTCGTGGTGCATTTTGTGCCCCTGGTCCTGACCACTGTCAGGAGGCCTGTACATAACTCCCATTATGTTTTTTTTTGCCTTTGTGGTTCCTCAACTCTACCCACACAGACTCCACATCGTCTGACCCTATGTCGTTTAGTGCTATTGATTTAATTTCATTTCTAATTAACAAGGCAACCCCGCCCCCTCTACCCACCTCTCTGTCTTTTCGATAGGTTGTAAATCCCTGGATGTTTAACTGCCAGTCCTGAACCCCCTGCAACCACGTCTCTGTGATGCCTACCACATCATACC
Source organism: Scyliorhinus canicula (assembly GCF_902713615.1). Taxonomy (NCBI): domain Eukaryota; kingdom Metazoa; phylum Chordata; class Chondrichthyes; order Carcharhiniformes; family Scyliorhinidae; genus Scyliorhinus; species Scyliorhinus canicula. The sequence goes on along the minus strand of NC_052161.1, from coordinate 113,573,081 downwards.
TGCCAGTCACAATCTGGGCCACAAGCTCATCTACCTTGTTCCATACACTGGGGGCATTTAAATATAGCACCTTTAATTCCCTATTGACTGTCCCTTTTTGTTTTCTTAGTGTGGTGGACCTTGGTTTACTGAGCCTTTCCATACACTGTGTCATATTTTGTGAGATGGGGACTATCGTAACCTCTCCTGAGCTCTGTCTTTTCGTGATTTTTTGTAATCCTAAGCAGCTACGCTTCCCACTGATTCCTTCACCTCTTGGTTCCCTGACTTTCCCTTCCCCCCCAATCTCTAGTTTAAAGTCCTATTGACCACCCTATTTACTCTTTTCGCCAGAACACTGGTCCCAGCTCGGTTCAGGTGGAGACCATCCCAACGGTATAGGTCCCCTCGTCCCAAAACTGATGCCAGTGTCCCATGAAAAGGAACCCCTCTTTCCCACACCACTCTTTCATCCTGCACCCCTGTCTTTCACCATTCTCCTGTAATTCCTTTCTCCTTCAAGTCTTTATCTGGGCAGCACGGTGGCGCAGTGGGTTAGCCCTGCTGCCTCACGGCGCAGAGGTCCCGGGTTCGATCCCGGCTCTGGGTCACTGTCCATGTTGAGTTTACTCATTCTTACGTGTTTGCGTGGGTTTCACCCCCACAACCCAAAGATGTGCAGGGTAGGTGGATTGGCCACGCTAAATTGCCCCTTAATTGGAAAAAATGAATTAGCTACTCTAAAGTTTTTTTAAAGTCTTTACTGTCCTTTTGAACGCTACTACTGAAGTCCATATTCACTACCCTTTCACACTATTTGTTGGCGAATCCCAACTACCAGATTGACTCCACTTCCCAGTCTCACCCCTCTGCCCCTCAGGGGCACTTTAGACCTCACTATTCAGGCACGGGTTCCATCACTCCTCCCTCCTCATCACCAAGAATACTCAAGCCTGAACGTCTGGACCCCTGGCTCCCTGCTTCCAGGCCCTGGCCAATCAGACAGGAGTCATATAGTCATACAACACAGAAAGAGGCCCTTGTGGCCCATCGTGTTTGTGCTGACCATCAAGCACCTATCTATTTTTTAAAAATAAATTTAGTGTACCCAATTCTTTTATTCCAATTAAAGGGCAACTTAACGTGGACAATTCACCTACCCTGCACATTTTTGGGTTGTGGGGATGAAACCCACGCAAACACGGGGAGAATGTGCAAACTCCACACGGATAGTGTCCCAGAGCCGGGATCGAACCTGGGACCTCGGCGCCGTGATGCAGCTGTGCTAACCACTGCGCCACCATGCTACCTTAGCACCTATCTATTCTAATCATATTTTCCAACACTTGGTCTATAGCCTTGTCTGCTATGGGGTTTCAAGTGCTCATCTAAATGCTTCTTAAAGGTTGTGAGGATTCCAGCCTCTCCTACCCTTTCAGATGACAATCTTCCTCTTACAGTTTAGCAATGGGACATCTTTGCAGTGTTCAATTTTTCAGTGTTTGATTATGTGAACCTGATAGCTAATCTATGGTCACCATGCTTGATTGGTTAAGCCTGGGTGTGAACTCAGAGCAAAGTAAACAGACATTTTGCGATTGCAGAACTATTTTAAAACGCTTATAAATAAATCTTTGATGAGTGAGGCACTGTGAAGGGTAAACGGGACCTCCTCTTGTGCAAGGATGAGCCTGATACCGTTTAAGGTGGTGCACAGGATGCATATGACTCAGGCGAGAATGAGTGGGTTCTTTCAGGGGGTAGTAGATGAGTGTGAGAGGTGTGGGCGGGGGCCAACGAATCATGTGCACATGTTTTGGGCTTGCGAAAAATTGGGAAGATTCTGGGCGGGAGTGCTCACGGTCTTAGCCAGGATAGTGGAGGAGGAGGTGGACCCGGACCCTTTGGTGGTGATATTTGTGGTATCAGAGAAGCCGGAGCTCATGGAGAGGAGGGAAGGCCGATGTCGTGGCCTTCGCCTCTCTGATTGCACGCTGGCGGATCTTACTGGATTGGCGGTCGGCATTGCCACCGGGGGTAGCGGCTTGGTTGGGTGACCTGTACGACTTCCTGAGGTTGGAGAAGATAAAGTGTGAGTTAAGGGGCTCAGCGGGGGGGGGGGGCTTGAGAAAAGGTGGGGGGCGGGTGGTGAAAAAGGAAAAAAATCTGTACAGCCTTTATAGTTGATTGTTGGGAAGTATGTTTCCCGGGGTGTTTATTTGCTGTAACCTGTTTTGATACATGTTTGTAATAAAATACATCAAAAGAAAGTAAATAAATCTTTGACAAAGAGTCACCCAGACTCAAAACATTAGCTCCGTTCTCTCTCCACAGATACTATCAGACCTGCTGAGATTTTCCAGCATTTTCTGTTTTTGTTTCAGATTCCAGCATCCACAGTAATTTGCTTTTAACATTGTGCAAATAAACGTGTGTACGCTTCGAATCTAGTGTCATCGCTGCATTTCTCTGAGATATATAAAATATCCGACAATCGTAACTTTGATATCTCACTTTCTCCTCCCCTGCTCCAGCTGCAGCACAGTTCCAGGGGAATTAGCCAATCCATCTCCAGGACATCCCTCTGCTGCTCTTCATGTGTAAGTTTAGATAGGAAGATCTAGAATTGCATTATAATCCGTCAGTAGATCTAAGGGCGGGCATGCAGAAATGTACCCAGGGACATGTTCCACCACCATGTCTCCCGTTCACTTTTGCTTCACCCCTGCCACATTCCCCAACGCTTTGATGTGATATTTGGTGCGACACCCCCCCCCCCCCCCCCCAATACCCCTAAAAATATGGTTGGGCATATGAAAATGAGGTGCTAAGCAGCCAGTTTCATTTTGTTGAAACCTGGATGCAGGGCTGCCTGTTGGGCTCAGCTGCCCCCCGTTCTCTGAACGTCATTGGTGGGGCAACAGCTTTCTATTGTTGCATCTGGACCCTTTAAGTGGTCAGAGTGTGTTGGGCCCGCATTGGATGACGAGGAGGTGGTGGGAGAGAGGAGGGGAGGGGGGGGGGGGGGGGAGAAACACCACTATACTTTCTATTTAAAAAATAAATATCACATTTACGAGCAACATAGCAATAGGAAAACTCAAATCGTGTCTCATCAAGCTAGTCGACCAAGGAGAGCATTGTTGCCAAACCCAGTAATGTTATATCTAATAGCCCTACACATAGAACATAGAACAGTACAGCACAGAACAGGCCCTTCGGCCCTCAATGTTGTGCCGAGCAATGATCACCCTACTCAAACCCACGTATCCACCCTATACCCGTAACCCAACAACCCCCCCCCCCCCAACCTTACTTTTATTAGGACACTACGGGCAATTTAGCATGGCCAATCCACCTAACCCGCACATCTTTGGACTGTGGGAGGAAACCGGAGCACCCGGAGGAAACCCACGCACACAGGGGGAGGACGTGCAGACTCCACATAGACAGTGACCCAGCCGGGAATCGAACCTGGGACCCTGGAGCTGTGAAGCATTTATGCTAACCACCATGCTACCCCTAACACGATTCAGCAGATATTATAAATTGGTGACGGGAAGAAGGAACCAATGCTTTTTTTTTTCATCATTCTAACCCGGAAAGGAATTTTCACAGTCTCTTGGCTGAGATCAGCTAACTCCGTGTCAAACAGGTATTATGCCTGTGTCAGTCCTGGCCTGTGAGACACCTCATCACTTACCATGTCAAGCGGTGGAGCAAACCCAGTTACAAACTCCGCTCACAACACAGTAATCTACAGTTAATGATTCAGACCTGAATCCGGCAGCACTGAACTACGCAGGAGCTGATACCCTCACAACTTTGACAAGCTGCAAACCGATCTTCAAATGACTGGGTCACCACTTCAAGGACAACCACTCACTTTGCGGCTGCGCAAAAGTGACAGAAAACACTTCTTCAGCTGTTTTGCAATCAGGAGGAAAAACCCAATGATGTCGCAGGGGGGTGAGAAAGAGGAAATGGAGAAGCAATAAACATAGAGGAGAGATGGAAGGTAGCTAGCTGGTCTTTCAATGGAGCTGATCCAGGAGACACAGTGGAGATTGGAGTCAAGCAATAAGGACCCTCTGGTTGAACTAAAGGTGGCAGGCAGTTAAAATGAGGGATGGCATCCAGGTATGACTAAAGTATAGCTTTTGACTGTGCCAATATAGGGGGAATGTTTGACTCTTGTGCTCCTCCACCCGGGGCCAGCATCACGTCGAACAGACGTCTGGAGTAACAAAAGCCTATACGAGGGAGGAGGTATGCGTGTTTCCAGCATACAGAATGAACTGGCCATGAGCTTCTGGGTGACATCTCCAAGGGGTAGGGTAGGGTAACGTCGCCATCGTCCCAGGTGACCATAGGCTGCTTTCCCCTTTGAGGGGGAAGAGTTGACTGGTGGTGATTTAACCGAGAATCACCACACCTCAGGCGAGAGGCAAGGTTAAGAAGGCAGGGCCTTCATGAATAACCTCAGCCAGTACAGGAATTGAACCTGTGCTGCTGGCCTTGCTCTGCATCACAAACCAGCTGTCCAACCAACTGAGCTAAACTGGCCTACCCCCAAAGGGTAGGATGCAGACAGTGAGAGGGCAGGATCTGGCATGGAGTGCCGAGTTACACTGGATGTGATGGTATGGGTAGCGAAGGAGATTCTTTGGTCTTGCTGGCCAGTGAACCTCACTCCCGGTTATTAACTGGAGACAGGAGGATGTGTACCACATCATGACTTTTCACTGAAAGGTTCTGAGCAGCATGGAACAACCTATGGCTTCCACTCCCAACTGTCGTCCAATTGTAATCGACTTGCAGCTGGCCATTTGTAGCCTGGAATGTGCTGCCTGAAAAGGATGCTGGGAGCAGATTCAATCACATTTTTCAAAAGGGAATTTGAGCCACACTTGAAAAGGAAAAACAAAATTGCAGGGCCTTGGGGAAAGAGCGGGGGAGTGGAACTATTTAAGTCGCTCTTTCAAAGAGGGTGCTGAGGCACGGTGGGTAAAATGGCCTCTAACTTAGGATCCCTATGGGGCTTGTTTAGCACAGAGCTAAATCGCTGGCTTTGAAAGCAGACCAAGGCAGGTCAGCACGGTTCAATTCCTGTACCGGCCTACCCGAACAGGTGCCGGAATGTGGCGACTAGGGGCTTTTTACAGTAACTTCATTTGAAGCCGACTTGTGACAATAAGCAATTTTCATTTCATTTCATTTTGACCGCTCACGATGGACTGAATACCCATTGGACTGGGTGAAATGCTAATTTTACACACCTTGCCCCCCCACCCGATAATACTCGGCATTAGCTTCAATGCGCAGGACAATCAGACACAGTGTAAAGCCCATGTTGTACCTAATCCCATCAGATTTCATACAGGTGGATCGGGTTAAAATTGCCCCCCACCCCCCGTTTCAGTCATGGGACCTGAACTCAGGGCTGCTATCGGCCACGCGAGAGAAGAAGCTGAATACTTTTGCCCTTCAAACCAACCAGCCCCACCTTGAACTCAGCAAGCAGCCCCTGTCCCATCAGCGAACAGACACATCTCCGGCCAGCCTGGCCGTTACAACGGACAGATACTGCACAGGCTGCCAGCTAACTCAGAACCATTCCCAACCCTCCCAACAATACAGCCGCCACCTGCGAGGCCGGCAATAGATGTCGTCAAACGAAGGGAGATTGTTGTCCTTGAAACCCGAGACCCTTTAATTAAAATAAGAATTTGAAAAGGAACTGAAAATTGAGACTCCCCTTTCCTTGTTGACTTTGGAGCGTGGTAATGACGAAATCTCTCCCACACAATTTTAAAACCGAGCAACTGGGCCCACAAAACGGAGATTTTGTTCCATGTCCCCCGGAAATAAGCGCAATTCTAAAGGCAGGGAGGGCTGGCCCAGCCATGACGACATGATCACCTTGGAATAGGAGGCATTGTAATGAGTTACAATGATGGGAGGCAGATCCCTTCATTGCTGTAATGGGAGATAGTGTGTTGCTGGGCAATGGTGCATCACAGTGTGATGCAGTGGATGAGTGAGTCGGGGGGGGGGGGGGGGGGGGGCCGCGGGGACTGTTGAAGCCTAACAGAAGCAGACATTTCAGCCCCTCGAGCCTGTTTAACCAATTAGATCAGGGCAGATCTTTAATCACAGAAGGCCCGCTCTAAGGATGTATCAGGATAATGACACATCATTATGGCGGGGGAAGGGAATGGCTGTGTGCGAGCCGACGAGGGAACACGGTTGCAAGGAGGAACAAATAAAGAGCGTGAGATTATCAATTGCAGGCACGCACACTTCAAACGAGGCATCGATTCTGTGTGTCTGCTCGTGGACCAAATTCAGCCCACGTGGCTCAGTGACAGCAGTGATCATTGGGCCCACTCTGATGATCATTTCTGAAGCAGCTTTATAGTCTGTGAGCTGTTTTGATATTAGCCACATCGCAGTGCACAGGGGAGAGCTAACTGAATAATCTGAATCTCTTAAATCAGTGCAGATGTGAAGTAAATGAAGAATGGAGCACGGAGTGAATGTGACTTGGGTGCTGTACAGGAGGAGAGGGGGAACGTCAGTGGGAGGTCAATGCTTTGCAGCGACACCATGAATCTGTTGGTCCACTCCACACGATGGGAACAAAGATCAAAGAACAAAGAAAAGTACAGCACAGGAACAGGCCCTTCGGCCCTCCAGCCCATGCCGACCATGCTGCCCGTCTAAACTAAAATCTTCTACACTTCCTGGGTCCGTATACCTCTATTCCCATCCTATCCATGTATTTATCAAGATGCCCCTTAAATGTCACTATCGTTCCTGCTTCCACCACCTCCTCCGGCAGCGAGTTCCAGGCACCCACTACCCTCTGTGTAAAAAAACTTGCCTCGTACATCTCCTCTGAACCTTGCCCCTCGCACCTGAAACCTATGCGCTCTAGTAATTGACCCCTCTATCCTGGGGTGAATGACCATGGCAATTTAGGCTGGTACACCATTTTGCTGCTCTACACATACCTTAGGCAGAAGGTTGTGAATGGAGACTGTGGATCAGAGATTTCACATACACCTATTGTGTTACTCAGCATTAGAGCTGCCAACGCTCCGGGATCGGCCTGGAGTTTCTAGGATTGGCCTGAAGTCCACAGGAATTGATGGTTGACCTCCAGGACACTTGCTATGTACAATCTGAGAGAATATCAACGGATCATTAAAACAGATTTCTCCGGTGAGTCACACAGACTCGAAATGTTAACTCTGTTCCTCTCGCTACAGATGCTATCAGACCTGCTGGGTTTTTTCAGCAGTTTCTGTTTTTATTTTAAAACATATTTTTAAAAAAAACTGTGGGGGATTCTCCACCGGTGTGATCCTTTGTTTCACCGGCAGCAGCGCACTCACGCCGTGGATTTCCCGGGGCGTGGGGGTCCCCACAATGGGAAACCCCACTGTCCGGCAGCCAGGACGGAGGTCCCGTTGCCGGTGGCGGGGGGGCGCCACCGTACCAGAAAACGGGTGTGGTGGGACAGAGAATCCGCCCACTTTTTTGTCATTCACTTTAAACATTTCACTTTACCAGATGTCAAAATATTGAAGATGGGCGATAAACCGTTTGGCTGACAACAAGCTTCATTCTATTGGATAATGAGTCTTTTTGCGTTCCTATCGGCGTAGGAAGTCACACAAGAATGGACTGCGGTGGCCGAATAATGGCTGCAACGTGAGGGGTAAATCATGTGATGAAACCTCCAGGAGGGCATTTAAATCGCAGTTGGCGACCCTACTGGGCATTACTAACCAAGAAGGCCC